>NC_073228.2:102614924-102917954 GCF_029281585.2 Gorilla gorilla gorilla
AAACAGACACGTAGACCAATTGAATAGGATAGAGAGCCCAGAAATAAATCCATGCATACAAAGCAAACTGATTTTCAGAAAAAGGCATCAAGTACACACAATGGGGAAAGGACAGTCTCTTCAATAAATGGTGTAGGGAAACAATTTCCACAGGCAGAGGAATGAAACTAGACTCTTCTTTCTCACCACATATAAGAAATAACTCAAAAATTGATTGAAGACTTAAATGTAAGACCTAAAACTATGAAACTACTGGAAGAAAACTTAGGAAAAGAGCTCCATGGTACTAGTATAGGCAAGGGTTTTTTGAATAAAATTTCAAACTCATGGGTAACAAAAACAAATATAGATAAATGAGATTATATCAAACTAAAAGCTTCTGCACAGCAAAAGAAACAATCAACAGAGTGAAGAGACAACCTACAGAATGAAATAAAATATTTGCAAACTATTTATCTTATAAGAGGATAATATCCAAAACATGTAAGAACTGAAATAACTCAACAGTAAGAAACAAATAACACAATAGAAAAATGGGCAAAATATACATTTCTCAAAAGAAGACATACAAAAATATTAGGTATGCAGACCAACAGTATGTTAAAAAATACTCAACATCACTAATCATCAAGGAAATGCAAATTAAAATCACCAAATATCACCTCATACCTGTTAGAATGGTTATTATCAAAATGGCAAAAGATAATGAATGTTAGTAAGAATGTGGAGAAAAGGGAACCCTCGTATACGGTTGTTGGGAATGAAAATCAGTACAGCCATTATGAAATACAATATGGAAGTTCCTCAAAAAACTAAAAATAGAACTATCATATGATCCACCAATCCCATTACTGGGTATATAGCTACAGAAAATGAAATCAGTATGTTGAAGAGATAGCTGCATCCCACCTTGATTGTAGCATTATTCACAACAGCCACGATATGGAATCAACTTAAGTGTCCATTAATGTATGAATGAAGAAAATACAGTATATACACACAATGGAATACTATCCAGGCATAAAAAAGAAGAAAATCCTGTCATTTACAACAAGCAAACATGACTAAATATATCCATAATAGGAGGCAGTGAATAAGACAATCAATGCAAGGGGAAAAAATGCTAAATCCTATAATAAAACCCCGAAATAAAAAAGATTCAAAATTACATATCAAAAAAGCATATTATATATGCTTTTATCCAACTTATAACAACCCAGAATGACCAACTTCAAGACATATTTTAAAATTTTTTTGAGATTAAAAAAAGGCAAGCTCTTCTGGACAAGAGACTTAGAAGGAAAGAAAATTGGGTCATCATTGAATTTTTCTACAGCAACGCTTTATGGCAGAAGTAAATGGATTAATACATTTAAGATAATCAAGAGTAAAAACATAGGTCAAATATTTCATACCTAGCAAAGGGACTTTCAAGAATAAAGAGCATTCCTGCTGGTCTAGTGGTTAGGAAAAAAAGGAAGAAAAGGCAAATTTGCAAGTTATCAACATTCAAGAACTCTAGAAATATTGTTCCCATGAGGCCTTCTTGAGAAACCTACCAGACAGCAAACTTCACAAAACCAAAATGACTAGAGAAACATTGACATAAAACTAGTGGTGAACACTAATACATAATTACTTGTAAAATTAATACTAAAAGAGAGCTAAAAATGAGAGATTATAATATTTAATATTATATGTAGATACAGGACAATGTAAGACAATTTTTTTAAAAAACAGATGAGAGTGGGGAGAGCATATTAAAAAATTGTTTTTTCTAAGTAATATTGGTGGTAATAGAATTGCTATCCTGAGACAATTATGCAGGTGATGTAGGATAAAGGAAATGAGAAATTTTCAGAAATTCTAATTATATTATCCCCTGTGTCCTTGGGAACTGAGTTTCTTAATGTGAAAGAGAAGAGATACAGATGTAATATAAAACAAATTAAGTAAAACCTTTGTACTCCAAAATTTGTATAGGAAGTACCAGTGTGAGTTTATGAGGTATTTTATCTTTAATATGAACTTATTAAATATAAAATATGCATATATGTGTTTGTGCATTTTTATATATATACACATGTGCGCACACACACATGCATACAAATTGCATTAGCTCTGTCCACTGAAAAAAATCAGCTCTGAAAACCTTAACTCTGTCCATCGAAAAGATCTAGAAATGATGACCAACAGAACTGCAATGAGCAAACCAAATATTATATTCCCACCAAAGAAAAAGCAGATTACCATTGTGTGGTCTTTCTTGCTAAAACTATCAAACCTAAGGTAGGTTTTGGATAAAGATGACGAGTTTGACTTCGACATGCTGTGTTACACAAACGGAACAGCACAGGAATTGAAAATATGATGCTGAAGGTTTTGGAAAATGAAAATAAACATTCAAGTGTTATTCAATTTGTTAAGAAAAATAGCAGAGGTCTAACTATTAGAAATCAAGAATCAAAGCATGGATAAATAATAAATATCCATCACAACATTTAGAGAAGTGAGAGATGTTTAGAAGAGGTAATAAAATAATGGGAGTCATATAAGGAGAAAGTTTAGAGAAGCAACTTCTTGAAGTATCAGTTTTCAGCCAAAGACTTAAGTGTACAAGATAGTCATCAGTTGCCTGGCCTTTTCATAGTGTAGTTGCAATAATAATTGCATCATAAAATTACAAAACACACACAAGAAAGCTGGAAACTTCATTTGCACTTCAAATTTAAATCACACAGCAAAAATAAAATCTTTGCAACTGTACATTGTGCAGTTATTAACATCTTCATTTTCTAAAGGAGAAGACTGACACACAGAGATATCAAAAGACTATGGAAATCTTAGTTAATTGGTGGAAGAAGAAAATGAAGCCAGTTTGCTGCTGTTTCATTATCAGTATCAGGGTCTATTTTGGGGGGATCCTGTCTCTATTCTTGAACATTTTAACTAGAATATTGAAAGACTGTCTTATGTGTGTCATTTATCACTATGTATTTATCAATATTCAGCTAAGAAGAAATTGCAAATTTATAGCTTGATTCTGTATCTTGGAAAACATCAAGGCCCTATCATAGCAAGATGGACAACAGAGGGTGCCCTTCACTTTGAGCATAAGATGCATTGACTAATCATTTCCTGAATCATTACTAAGTGATGCTTCATACAATTCTTGGCAACCGAGTCTTTTAAACTGCAACAGATGTGAAGTGGTGAGTAATATACTTCCGTATTTTTCTCCCTAAAGGCAGTTGAAATTCAAATAATCATAGTCAAAGTGAAGGCAAACTCACGATACTTAATTAAATTTCTATGCCAACGGAAAGCCTTATATAATACCTGGAGATGTTAACAAAGAAAGCTTTGCAAAATGAAATCAGAAGCTACTTGGTGTTAACTGATTTCCAACTCAAAAGAGAGGGGGACAAGTAGTAGGAAAACGTTCATGCTGATAGCAACAACGGACTTCCAGGAAAATGTCGTTAGTAACAAACAGTGCCTTTGCTAATTGCTTTTTAGATTTTTCCACTGAGTAGAGTTACATATTCCCCATACAACTTATTAGGAAAACATTTACTTAAACCCTCCTTGACTTTTCACTGAAACAACAGTAAAGGGCATCACCTTCCAGTACTTGAGTTGAACAAAATGCTTTCAGCAAAGTCATTCTATATTTGCAGTAAACTAATTTCTTACAAAGAATCAAAGTTCCATATAGGGAAAAAGTAACAATTTTCACCACAATTTGTAAGAGATGCTTTCACAAGAAAAATGAAGCATAGAATCCACAGGTTTCAAATGAAAAACTTGTCTGAAAATAAGGTGAAGGGCTGGCAAACTTCCTGGTTTCCCCAAGAGTTTCAGGCTGAGAAGCCCATTGCAGCACGTGTACATCTCTCCTAATCCTTTCAACCCCAACCCCACACACTTACATGCAAAGCATTGGAATCCTTAAAAATCGCTAGAACTGATGACTAAGACTTGATGTTGTTCTAGGAGCTTCTTTAGAACTCCTGGTAACATTTTTCCTGTCTGGATGTGCAAACTTTGTATTATTAACTATATCAAATGAAAACCATCCCCCTCCGATCCTTTTGCTTTACATTCAAAGTAAAAGAATGAATTTCTATTTTATTAATTTCAGGTTCCTTCAGATATGTAATTTAATATGCCACTGATATAAATAATTCTCCAGAAAACAAAGCGCAGATTCTCAGGTTTTCCAAGGATAGGATTTTCTCACTGTATCCCCCAGGCTGGAGTGCAGTGGTGCAATCTCGGCTCACTGCAACCTCTGCCTCCCAGGTTCAAGCGATTCTCCTGCCTCAGCCTCCTGAGTAGCTGGGATTACAGGTGCCTGCCACCATGTCCGGCTAATTTTTGTGTTTTTAGTAGAGACAGGGCTTCGCCATATTGGCCAAGCTGGTCTTGAACTCCTGACTTCAGGTGATCTGCCAGCCTCGGCCTCCCAAATTGCTGGGATTAGAGGCATGAGCCACTGTGCCTAGCCAGGGTTTTCTTTTTAATATCAAAAGCTTTGCAGACCCTGCTGGTGGTAACGGTTGTATTTTTATTATAAGGTGATTAAGAAATTCTAATGATGACAAGAAGTTACTAAGTATGCAGTATCATTTTGTAATGATTTATATTTTATCTACAATATCAACATCTACATATACTTGAAAAAATAACATGTTTACTCCATAATAATGAGATTTATACCCATAAGAATTTGTAAATATTATCAAATAAATAACTCTCTACCCATTGCTTTTCCTTTTCCCTCTTGAGAGCACCACTACTGTTTTCCAGAGGGCTCATTTTTGTCTTAAGATCCTTCACATGTATCCATAAAAATTAAGAATAAATGTATAAAATAAAAATTCTTCATGTGTTCAAAGAGGATTCAATACACACCCGAGTATTATGGTAAGAAGCAGTGCTGTTTTCTCACTCAGCTGGCTCCACTACGTCTCCTACAGACCTAAGCTGAGGTGAAGCAGCTGGCGCTTTATGGCTCCTCAATGTGCTACCTCTCTTACCTTCTCAATTTCAACGAATGATATGCATCTTTCCTTTACCTGTCTAAGCTAGGCACCTTGGCGAGGTCTCTTGACCCATTTAATCCAACACAAGTTATGCCTGCTACTACTGTTCCCGTTGAGCTCTTCACATTTTCACACCTGGATAATGCTAGAGTCATTGGTCATATTACTGCCTGAGTTGTTTTTCCTAGGCACAGACTGCAGGCTATCACAGAGCCCAACTCTTACCTCACACGAGGCCTTCCCCTCTACCTTTTCCTTCTTACTTCCCACTTGAAGTCTTAACCACCTTTTGAACACTGAAGACTCAGCGAAAATGTAACTTCCACTGTCAGTTACCTCGGTTTCTCTAAAAGTGTTTTATCTTATTGAATTTACACTTAATGCCACCTAAACAAATGATTTCAAAATAATCTAACATCTCCTATCATAGTTTGCAAGCAACACAGGGCAGGGACTACATCATCATTACTGTGGTCTATTCAATACATGTCTATTCGTGGCTGTCGCACACATCTCTATCAAAAGCTTCTAACAGCTCTCCCAGATTGTACAAACTCAAGTTCAAGAACTAGGTTTATCAGAACCCAAGTGGCCCCTAATCTCTCTCTTTATTCACATCTCTCTACCATTAGCTTCACATCTGTCTACCACTTTACTAGTAATTATCAGATATTTCAGCTACATGGCCTCATTTTCTGTCTTTCAAATGTATTTTTTTTTTTTTTACTTTCACATAATGCTGTGTTTATTCACTTAATACATTTTCCCCTGATAACCCTTTCTGGACACTCTTCAAGTCCATCTACTAATCTTTCTAACTGTTGAAGTCTTCCTCATCTTTTATACATAATTAAAATGTTAGCACTTCTGAGGAAACATCTACATTTTATCATTGAGAATTAATTTCCTTTTTTTTTCTTGTGTCTCAGAGTGCTTCACATATGCTTCATTCATATCAGAAAACACAGTAGAGTCTATGCCTTCCTGTGGCAACAACTAAAGCCTAAAATTTCAACAATTTAACCTAACAAAGCTTATTTCTTGCTTATAGAAAATTCAGATAGGTCTGGCATCTTCCCAGGGTTGTTCTCTATGAGATGACTTCATTGGTCCACCAGGCTGCTTCCAAATTATGTCTCTGCTATGGAAACATGAGGCTTCCTTAATCACCTCAGGAGGACAGAAGAAACTGAAGACTCTGCGGTGGCTTTTAATGACTCAGCTCAAAAGTGACGTGCTGAGAATCTACAGGCAAAATCAGTCACATTGTCTAGCTTAATGCAAGTGTGCCTTCAAAAAAGAGGATGACTGGGTATTGGTGAGCACTCATATTAAGTATCAGAGAAACTTACTGCATTAAATATATTTATGTATTCACTTGTCTCTTTTTGCTAAACTGTGAGTTCAAGAGAAAAGTGGTAATTTCATTTCCATACCCCAGAACTTCAGCCAGTATCATGCACTGAGTAAGACATCAATAAGTTATTGTTAGACTAAATTGAATTAAATTACAGGTGAAATAAAGTTGTGCTTAGCTTTGAGGAGAAGAAACAAATTCTATTTCGTCACCTTCCTTAGCATGCTATATTCACATAGTCATAAAAAGGAATCTGTAAGCTTAATGGAGTAAGCAAGAATTATGAAACTAGACTTCCCAGCTTCAAATTCTGGCTCTCTCACATTTAGCTGTATAGGTTTGGGAAAATTACTCAATATACCTTTACCTCTGTTTCCTCAAAAGTTTGTTACAAATATTAAATGAGTAATTCATGTAAAATACTCAAACAGTATCAATATGTTAAGTACTCAACACATTACATATGATCATTCATTTACTGCATGAATAAGATACCAAAGCTTTCTAATTGCTCTTAGAGAAAAATTCAAAGTTCTTTCCACACTCTGCATAACTTGGCCCTCATCCACTGCACCAACTTCAATGAAAACTATTTCCCTCTTTCTTAGTGATGCTTCAGGCATTTGAATCTTTTTTCTGATTTTTGTTGGTTGGTTGGTCAGTTGGTTGGTTGGATTATGCCAGATTAGCTCCTATCTTCAGATTTTTCAACAGTTTCCCCAAATTATTACTGTTCCACCCCCCCCACCACCAGAAAGCCACTGGTATGGCCTTTCTCATCATTTAGGTTTCAGACGACATTTGATCACCTCATCTAAAGTTGCCAACTACATTGACCAGTCATCCTCTAACATATCTCCTTGTATTATTATCTTCATACCATGACTTGTACCTATTAAGTTGTGAGATGAAAACTTTTTCTTGGCTGGGTGTGGTGCCTCACACCTGTAATCCCAGCACTTTGGGAGGCCAAGGCAGGCAGATCACCTGAGGTCAGGAGTTCGAGACCAGCCTGACCAACATGGAGAAACCCCCTCTCTATTAAAAATACAAAAAATTAGCTGGGCGTGGTGGTGCATGCCTGTAATCCCAGCTACTCGGGAGGCTGAGGCAGGAGAATCACTTGAACCTGGGAGGCGGAGGTTGCAGAGAGCCAAGATCACACCATTGCACTCCAGCCTGGGCAACAAGAGTGAAATTCTGTCTCAAAACAAAACAAATAAACAAAAAAACAACTTTTTCTGTCCTCCTAATATATGGCATTGCAGAGTTTAAGTTGTTTGTGCAATTTTACATTGCTAGCACCAGACTAAAACTCAGTCTGGCCCCAATGCCTCTACTCTTGATCACTATGCTCCACTTCCTTGTTAAGGACTTCACCTATTTTCTCATTTAACACAAAATATTGTGGTTTTAAGTGCAAGTGCTAGAATAGCTAATTCAAACTGACTTAAATGACAAGCATCTGTACTATATTACATAAAGAAAGTCTTCCAGGTGGTGATGTAAACAAGGATGCAGACTGTCCATCTTTCTGCTCTGCTATACTCTGTAGGTCAGTGATGCCTCCCCTCAGGGTCAGAGGACTAAAGCAATTTCAGACTTCACACTTGAGAAGAACATAGTAAGGAAAGATGGCCTTTTGTCCATGAATATATTTTATTGGAGAAAGAACCTTTCCCAAGAGGAGTTCAGTGGTATCTCCCTGGATCCAAGTGACCAGGCCTGGGTCATATGACCCTGATCTGACTGAAGAGAGGTTGAGAAAGGAACTGATATGTGGAGCCTCTAGAATTAGAGGCAGACTTTGACAGAACGTGGGTGTGTATGTGTGTAAAAGCAAGACCAAGCATATGCAGTGTGCAGAGGGAAGTAAGCCGAGAGAGTGCTAGGATGGCAGTGGGTAAGCAATTAGCAGTGCCTCGCAGAAGCAAACATTCTATCCTTATATCACAGATGTGAAAACAGACTCCAAGAAGTTAAAAACTTGCAGAAAGTCACCTAACTGGTAAGAGGCAAAATTGGATTCAAATCTAGAGTGTGGTAATAAAATGAGAACTGTAACAACCATACTATACTGACTCCACATTAACCCCTAATCTATGCCATAATGTTTGCCTTAATCCATATATTTCATTGGTGACTTATGCTTTGGTTTGTAACTTGGTATCTTCACGTTATATTCAACTTCCTTTTCTTACAAAAGCCATCTTACCCTTGACTGTTGCACACAACTTAGGTTAAATGTGTCAAAATATTATTCAATGTCAAGGTTCTTAATATTTTTGAGTTCCGAAAATTGTATCCTGTGGTGACTTAGAGAGGAACAGATACAAGAATAGCTATTTATTGAAGGCTCAACTAAGCATTGCCTGTGTAACCATGACTGACTCATCCTTGTAATTTTAAAGACAGCTACATAATATAAAACAGCATAGATGCTTAAAATAAGTTTTTATTTTTGTTTAACAGGTAACCACATTATAAAGTCATATCATGCATTTCTCAACTTAGAATTTAAGTGCATTTCCTTTCAGTCTTTTTCTTTAAATGTTATAATTAGAATTAACACTTACATTAACATTTGGTACCCTTATTTTTTACTTAGCTTTGAAACAAAATATAATTTTATGTTTACCATATAAGCTTTAAAATCATCATTTAAATATGCAATATTTCAGCATTTAGGTGCATCTTAATCATTGCCTAATGTTGAGCATTCAGTGTTTCCAATTGTTCTGCTATTATAAGCAATGTGTGACACGCGTCTCTGTGCATATTCTGAATTATTTTCTTAGACCATATTCCCAGAAGTGGAATGATTAAGTCCAAGAAAATGAAAGATTTTTTTTATCAAGGAGTTTGCCAAATTGCTTTCTGAAAGTATGGGGTCAATTTACACTGTGATCAGTAATGTATGGGAGCAGTAATTTCTCTGTGCTCTCACCCTCGGTGAGAAATACATTTCTAAATCGATGACTTAAAGTGAGCCTTCATTTTGTAATATGAGAAAAACAAAAGAGAGAAGTTGAGGGAAAAGCGTCATAGAATCTATGCACTCTGTTAGGGGCTCACAGTTTAGAAGGGACAAAATAAATACAAATACATGTCAGTAAAACACTATTGTGGATAGAGAATGGACAGAGAAACTATATAGTGAGAGAAATGTGTCCTGGCTATTGTGGAAGCTTGGAAAGTAGAACAGCACTTGAGATACCTCATTAAAGGGCAAGGAGGGGAAAGGTGGGTAGAGAGGGCACACAAATGATAGGCACAAGCAAGAGCAAAGACATGTGTAATCAATGAGGGACACGTTGCAATTTGCAGTCTGAGGTCATAAGAGAGTCAAATGGGAGTCAAAGAATGAAAGAGAGAATTCTGGTAGGAGAGACAGAGTAAGATCTTGGAGGGTATTATGTGATGTAATAGCTTATATGTAATCCTGTAGGTTATGGAAGAATCACTGCATAGTCTTAAGAAAAAAGTGGGCAAGTCAAACTTCTTTTTAAATCACTGTATTTCATCATGCAGTCTATAAAAGCAACATCAGCATCACCCAGGAGCAAAGAAATGCAAATCCTCAGTCCCACATGAGATGTACTAAGTCCAAACTCCAGGAGAGCCCAGCAATTTGTATTTTAACAGCCCTCCAAGTGGATCTGATGTGCAGAAAAGTTTGGGAACCACTAACTTAAATTAACATTCTGGTTGCTTTGATGGGGTAAGGCTAAATGTAAGAGGACCAGTCAGGAGGCTGCTGCGAAGATCAAGTGGAGACATGATGGGTCCTAAACTTGAGTAGGGGGATTGAAACCATTCAGGTGGACTGAGTTTACATAGGAGAAGTATGTAGATTGGGAACTTTTGGCTTAGGACAGAACCCTGGGGTTATATACAAATTCTTAAGAAGAGGCGAGGCTAGGCACAGTGGCTCATACCTGTAATCCCAGCATTTTGGGAGGCCAAGGTGGATGAATGGCTTGAGCTCAGGAGTTCAAGACCAGCCTGGGCAACAGGGTAAAGCCATCTCTACAAAAAATACAAAAATTAGCCAAGCTTGGTGGCATGTACCTGTAGTCCCAGTTATTCAGAAGGCTGAGGTGAGATCACTTAAGCCCGGGAGGCAGAGGCTGCAGTGAGCCATGTTTGTGCCACTGTACTCCAGCCTGGGTTAAAAAGCAAGATCCTGTCTCAAAATAATAATAGTAATAAATAAGATGCCAAAGAAGAAATTCTCTTTAAGAAAAGAAAAGATATAGTTAAGGAAGTGCGAGAAGGGAAAACAGTGAATATCAGGAAAGCCAAAGAGAGAGAATTTTAAGAGGATTTGGGAATCTCAAGTCAGATGAGGAATAGTACTTCAAAAACAGGAAGACAAAAGAGCATATTATATTTTGTAATCAGGGCATCATTTTTAACTTTAGAGAAAGCAGTTATAGTGTAGCATTGAAGATGGAATCCAATTGAAGGAAGATAAAGAAGAGATGCCACTTGAAAGAATGCAAGAAACTGCATAGATCCAGAGGTCAACAAATATTTTCAGAAAAGGCCAAACAGTAAATATTTTAGGATGATGGGCCTATGATCTCTGTGGCAATTACACAACTGTGACATTGTAGAGCAAAGAGTGGCCATAGACAATATATAAATGAATGTTCATGGGTCTTCCCATGACTTTACTTATAAGAACAGGTGGCCTGCTGGTAAGTCATAAAGTGCCAACTTCTGGATTAGACAATTGCAACAGGATTAAGGAAAGGTTTTTTTCCTTTTGTTTACTTTTGCTGTTTTTAAAATGGGAAAGTAATGTACATATTTATAAGTTAGAAAAAAGAGTCAGTAAAAATTAACTGTCAGTAAAATTAAAGAATGCACCTAGTCTTTTATTTAACAATATTTACTGTACTTATACTATGTTCCAAGCATTATTCTAGGCATTGAGACTTTGGGAATAAACAAGATAGACAAGGTCCCAAGGACATCAAAAAAGACAGAATCAACAGATAACGCAAAAGATATACTAGATGATGATACGTGCCATAAAAAAAAAAAAGACCAATAAAATAGGGTGATGTAAAGTGAGTGCCAGCTGGGCTACTCTAGCTTTACAAACAGGAAAGACTTTTCTGAGGAAGTTGTATTTAAGCCTTGCTATGGTCTGAATGTTTGCCTTCCCTCAAAATTCATATGTTGAGACTTAATCCCCAATATGGTAGTAGTAAGAGGTAAAGTCTTTGGGAGGTCACAAGAGCTCTGCAACTACCCTCATGAACAGGATTAGCGCCGTTATAAAGGCAACTGAAGGGAGATTCTTTGCCCCTTCCACCATGTGAGGATGGAGAGAAAGCACTACCTATGAGGAATGGGCCTTCACTGGACACCAAATCTGCTGGTACCTTGATCTTGCACCTCCCAGCCTCCAGAACGGTGAACAATAAATTTCTATTGTTTGTAAATTACACAGTTTAAGGTGTTTTGTAATAAGAGCCTGAACAGACTAAGACATGTCTTGACCTGAATGCCTAGAAAGTGCAGTAGAGAGAGGTAGTGACTGGAAGAACAAGTCTCTAGGACGAAGGAGTGTAGGGACCAAAGGGATGAATTCGACTTGGATGAAGGAAAACTGCTCATCTTATCAGGCAAAGAAATAGGTGGAAAGGTTGGCCATATGTTTCCTTAAGTTCATACATGGAAAGAGCAAAAGGTTCAGAATGACTACATTTAGATTTCATGATAAGATTACCCAACTAGAATGGTTAGAATGGAAGTTAAATTGAGAATGTAGGTACAGTTGTGAATAATTGGTGGGGGTGGGGAAATTGGTGGGGAAAGGACAAGAAAACTCACCAGAGTCAGACGGAATTAAAAGGTAGCAGTGAAAATACATCCATATTGGGCATAGCCATGAGAAATGTCTGCCTACTTGAATACTGCCAACGTCATCAGGAAGAGAGACTCGCAGCATGTTCTGCAGGGAACAAAATGTACTTCAAACACATGTGTCTCTGACCAAACCACTACATTCATGTTGTATTTGAAGATTAAATGATCTATAGTACAGATTCACAGAGATAAGCTCACTCAAGAGAGTATGTTTCACAAACTTATAGGCAAAGACTAGAAACTGTGGAAACCATTTGTATCACCTAACATGTCCTATCACAATGACTTATAAGACAGTGAAATTGAAGCCTTATGTATGTTTTCAAAAATACACTGGAAGCAGCTGTGGGACACTGCAGTATGTGCCACAGGGTAGAAAGAGGTACCATCTGTCAGGGAAAAGGGTTATTTTGGAAAACCCACAAAATGTAAGAAAGGAGAGAATCAGAACAGATCCAAAGTATGGCAAATTAGATAAAGTGGGAAAACAGGCCTTAGCCAGCTGGATGGAATGTAGGGTTTTATACTCCTAACAGTTACTAGGGACTGTAAGGGTAGAAATAAGACAAAGAAATCCTGAAACTTGGTACTCAATTCCTCAGCTAAGTGGACTTCGGAAGTTGAGCATGAGATGGTTTGTAGCATCTTAGAATTTTCAGCTCCGAGAAACTCAGAGATAAGGTTTCACTTCCCCAAGTGCTATTAAATAGCTTGCAACAAGTTGAAAAGAAAACCCCTAGGGACAAATTCTGAGGAAATGTTGAAACAATGTTTCAATGTTGGGCATACCATAAAAATAAACCAAAAATCTGATGAATTAAAATAGAGAAGGAGAATCCAAAAACTAAGTGAAAGTAGATATGAATTAAAAGATTTTGAGTAGAAGACAGTACAATATAGAACAGTTACTATCTGTGCCAGTGAAAGTAGAGCAACTGTGACTTTTTCTAGAAGCCTGAAGTCTTAATGTAATCAGGAACATGGCCCTAAGAGTACATATCTAGATCTAGGAAACATATCAGCCTCTGGCATGGTAGATTGATAGACAAGCCAGGATCACTGAACAAGACTTGATATTTTTACTCCTAGGGATAAGTAGGCCAAAGTTTATTTTCAAACTCAGGCAGGGCATTGGACAAGGGTTGTCTCTAGACTATTTTCAAAGTTCCTCCATGTTCCTAGCGTGAGATTTGTCATCCTGCTACAAAGAGTGGGAATAGGGCTGGGATAAGGTAGTGCATTACAGTCAACCACCATTATTACATATTAAGACAGAATTCCTGATTTTAGGTAAGAATTTATATTTCTCCTATAATTTTCTGCTGTTCCATGGATATTTCCTGCCTATTCTAGGACACAGGTGATACAGCAAATTTCAATGATGTACCAAAAAGACACAACACAAAGACAGATATAGTGTTGATACAATATATCAGTGCATGTCAAAATATGTTCAATGGAATATTAGTGAATGTGATGAACAAAAAGGATTTTATGATTAAAAAGCATAAGAAACACCCAGTTCAATAAAGTAAATATATTCTATATTACAGTACTTCTCAGAGGTATTGATATCATAAATTGATTGTAGCTTTCCAAAGGAAGTATATAGAATAGAGTACTTATCAATGTTATCTGACCATGGAACACATTTTGAAAGTACATTTAGTGAGACTTGTTTTCTATAGCACGCTTTATAAAATCTTTTAGAGTTAAGAAAAAAATGATGTGAGAAGGATATTACAATTTCACCTTCTACTGTACAGCACCAATGTATTGCCCATTCAACATAAAAAAAAAAATCCTGGAGAGAATCTACAGGTGAAAACACAGAGATATATACAAGATGTCCAGAAGAGCCTTGTTTATAACAGCCCTATCTAAAAGTCCACCAACAGGAAAACAGACAAATAAGTTTTTATATATTTACACAAAGAAAAATAATACAACTATAAAAATAAAATAAAAAACATTTCATACAGCAACACAGGTGATAAAATTATTTTTAAAGAGGAAAGTATTATGGTTATATTTGTCTCCTCCAAAATTCATGAATATTTGTCCCCTCAAAAACTCATAATTAAACTTAATTCCCAAAGTGGCAGAAGTGAGAGATGGGGCCTTAAAGAGGTAATGGTGGCCAGGCGGTGGCTCAGGCCTGTAATCCTAGCATTTTGGGAGGCTGAGGCTTGCAGATTGCCTGAGCTCAGGATTTCAAGACCAGCCAGGACAACATGGGGAAACTCCACCTCTACTAAAACTACAAAAAATTAGCGGGCTGTGGTGGTGGGTGCCTGTAGTCCCAGTTACTCGGGAGGCTGAGGCATGAGAATCTCTTGAACATGGGAGGTGGAGGTTGCAGTGAGCCAAAATCACTCCACTGCCCTCCAGCCTGAGTGACAGAGTGAGACTCTGTATCCCAAAAAAAAAAAAGAGGTAACTGTGTCACGAGGACTCTGCTTTCATGAATGAACTAATCCGTTCGTGGATTAACGAGTAATCAGAGAAGTGGGACTGGTGGCTTTTTAAGAAAAGGAAGAGAGACCAAAGTTACCATGCTCAGATCCCTTGCCATGAGATGCCCTGCACTACCTCAGGACTCTGCAGGGTCCCCACCAGCAAGATGACCTTCACTAAATGCAGTCCCTCAATTCGACTTCTCAGCCTCCATAACATTAAGAAAAATAGTTTTTTCAAAGATAAAGAGGGCATTATACAATGATAAAGAGTTCAACACAACAAGATTTAACCATCCTAGATATATATGCACCCAATATCAGAGCATTCAGATTTATAAGACAAATACTACTAGACCTATAAAAAGAGATAGCCATACAATAATAGTTGAGGACTTCAACATCAACACTTCACTGACAGCACTAGACAGATGATTGAGGCAGAAAACTAACAAACAAACTCTAGATATAAGTTGGACTCTTGACCTAAGTTGGACTCTTGACCAAATGGACCTAGTAGACATCTATAGAACACTCCACCCAACAACTGCAAAATACACATTTTTCTCACCTGCACATGGAACGTTCTCTAAAACTGGCCATATGCTTGGTTGTAAAGAAAGTCTGAATAAATTCAAAGAAATCAAAACTACATCAAACATCTTCTCAGACCACAGTGGAATAAAATTAGAAATCGACACCAAGAAGAACTCCAAAAATCACACAAGTACATAGAAACTAAACAATTTGCCCCTGGCTGACTTTTGGGTAAACAAAAAACTAAGACAGAAATAAAAAAAATACAATTGAAACAAATGAAAATAGAGACACAACATACATACCAAAAGCTCTGGGATACAGTAAATGCAGTGTTAAGAGGAAAGTTTATAGCACTAAATGCCTACATAAAAAAAATCTCAAATTAAGAACCTAATATCACACATAAAGGAACTAGAAAAACAAGTACAAATGAAACCCCAAGCTACCAACAAAAAAGAAATAACAAAGATCAGAACAGAACTAAATGAAGTTGAGACCAAAAGAAATCATACAAAGGATTAATGAAATGAAAGTTGGTTCTTTCTTTGAAAGGATAAATAAAATTGACAGACCATTAACTATAATAACCAACAAAAAAGACAGAATATTCAAACACAATCAGAAATGACAAAGGTGACATTATAACTTATACCACAGAAATATGAAAGATCCTCAGAGACAACTGTGAACATCTCTATGTACACAAACCAAAAAACCTAGAGAAAATGGATAAATTCTCAGAAATGTACAACCTCCGAAGATTGGACCAGGAAGAAGTTGAGATCCTGAATAGCCCAAGAGCAAATTATAAAATTGAATAAGTAATAAAAAATCTACCAAACAAAAAAGCCCTAGACCAGATGGATTTACAGCCAAATCTTCCCAGACATACAAAGAGCTGGTATCGATTTAATGGAAACTATTCCCAAAAAATCAAGGAGGGATTCTTCCCTAACTCATTCTACAAAACAGGTATCAACAAAATCTGGTAATGACACAACAAAAAAAGAAAACTACAGCCCAATATCCCTGATGAACATAGACACAAACATCTTCAACAAATACCATCAAAGTGAATCCAACAGCATATCAAAAATAGAATTCATCATGACCAAGTGAGCTTTATTCCTGGAATGCATGGATGATTCAGCAGACACGAATCAGAAAGTATGATTCACCACATAAACAGAATTAAAAACAAAAACCGTATGATCATCTCAACGCACACAGAAAAAGCCTTCAATAAAATCCACATCCTTTCATGTTAAAAACCTTCAACAAACTAGGCATCAAAGGAACATACCCCAAAATCATAATTATTATTTTGACAAACTCACAGTGAGCATCATATTGAACATGCTAAAGTTGAAAGCATTTCTCCTAAAAACTGGAGTGAGATAAGGATGTCCACTTTCACCACACGAATTCAATACAGTACTGGAAGCCCTAGCCAGGGCAATCAGGCAAGACAAAAATAAATAAATAAAAGGCATCCTAATGAGAAATGAAGGAGTCAAATTATATGCCACATGGTCCTATACCTAGAGAACCCTAAAGATCCTCTAAAACACTCCTAGACCTGATAAACAACATCAGTAAAATTTCAGAATACAAAATTAATACTGAAAAACCAGTTGCTTTTCTATACACCGACAATACTCAACCTGAAAACCAAATCAAGAATTCAATCCAATTTACAAATACTGTGTCCAGAATTGGTTCCTTCTGGTGGGTTCTTGATCTTGCTGACTTCAAGAATGAAGCCTTGGACCCTTGCGGTGAGTGTTACATCTCTTAAAGATGGTGTGTCCGGAGTTTGTTCCTTCAGATGTTCAGATGTGTCCAGAGTTTCTTCCTTCCAGTGGGCTCGTGGTCTCACTTGACTTCAGGAGTGAAGCCACAGACCTTCGCAGTGAGTGTTACAGCTCTTAAAGGTGGCACCTCTGGAGTTGTTTGTTCCTCCTGGTGGGTTTGTTGCCTCGCTGGCTTCAGAAGTGAAGCTGCACACCTTCGTGGTTAGTGTTACAGCTCATAAAGGTAGTGCGGACCCAAAGACTGAGTAGCAACAAGATTTATTGCAAAAAGCAAAACAACAAAGCTTCCACAACGTGCCGCGAGTTGCCACTGCCTGCTTTTATTCCCTTATTTGGCCCCACCCACATCCCACTGATTGGTCCATTTTACAGAGAGCTGATTGGTCCATTTTGACAGAGTTCTGACTGGTGCATTTACAAACCTTTAGCTAGACACAGAGCACTGATTGGTGCATTTACAATCCTTTAGCTAGACAGAAAAGTTCTCCAAGTCCCCATCCGGCCCAGAAGCCCAGCCAGCTTCAGCTCTCAGTAGCACACACATAAAAGAAATACTTACGAATACATTTAATCAAAGAGGTGAAAGGCCTCTGAAAGAGAACTATAAAACATTGATGAAAGAAACTGTAGATGACACAAACAAATGGGAAAATGTCCCATGCTCGTGGACAGGAATATTCTTAATATTCTTTTTTTTTCTTGAGATGGAGTCTCGCTCTGTCACCCAGGCTAGAGTGCAGTAGTGTGATCTCAGCTCACTGCAACCTCCGCCTCCCAGGTTCAAGCAATTCTCCTGCCCCTGCCTCCCAAGTAGCTGGGACTACAGGAATGCGCCACCAAGCCAGGCTAATTTTTTTGTATTTTTAGTAGAGACAGGGTTTCACCATGTTGGTCAGGCTCGTCTTGAACTCCTGACCTCAAATGATCTGCCGGCTTCAGCCCCGCAAAGTGCTGGGATTACAAGCGTGAGCCACCGTGCCCAGTCTCAATATTCTTAAAATGACTATATGGCCCAAAGCAATCTACAGATTCAACACAATACTTGTCAGATTACCAACACTGTTTATCATAGCATTAGAATAAAAATATCTAAAATTTATACCAAACCAAAAAGAGCATGAATAGTCAAAGCAATCCTAAGCAAAAAGAAGAAAGCCAGAGGCAACATATCACCCAACTTCAAACTATAGTAACCAAAACAGCATGGTACTGGTACAAAAATAGACATGTAGATCAATGAAACAGAATAGAGAACACAGAAATAAAGCCACATACATACCATCAACTGATTTTCAGCAAAGTTGACAAAAATTGACAATGGGGAAAGGATTAAATAAATGGTGTTGGGAAAACTAGATAGCAATATCCAGAAGAAAGGATTCCTCTTGAGGAATCTCAAATCAATCCGAGTTAATTTTTGGATATAGAGGGAGGTATGGGACCATATACAAAAAAATGAACTCGAGATAGATTAAAGATTTAAATGTAAGACCTGAAACTGTAAAAATCCTACAAGAAAACCTGGAAATGATTCTTCTGAACATTGTCCTTGAATTTATGACTAAAACCTCAAAAGCAGATGCAATGAAAACAAAAATAGATAAATGGAACTTAATTAAAGAGCTTAGTAAACAATCAACAGAGTAAACAGACAACCTACAGAGTGGAAGAAAATATTTTCAAATTATACATCTAACAAAGGACTAATATTCAGAATCTACGAGGAATTTAACAAATTAACAAGAATAAAACAGCCCCATTGAAAAGCAGGCAAATGACATGAACAGACACCTCTCCAAAGAAGACAGACAAGTAGCCAAAAAAATATAAAAAAATGCTCGACATCATTCATCATCAGAGAAATGCAAGTTAAAACCACAATGAGATACCATCTCACACCAGCCAGAATGGCTATTAATAAAAAGTCAAAAAATGACAGATGTTGGCAAGTATGCAGAGTAAATGGAACACTAATATACTGTTGGTGGAAATGCATATTAGTTCAATCCCTATGGAAAACAGTATGGAGATTTCTCAAAGAACTAAAAATAGAACTACCATTCAACTACCATTCAGCAGTCCCACCACTGGCTATCTACCCAAAGGAAAGGAAATCATTTTATCAAAAAGACACCTGCACTTGTATGTTTATTGCAGCACTATTCACAGTAGCAAAGTCATGGAATCGATCTAAGTGTCTATCAACAATGGACTGGATAAAGAAAATGTGATATATATATACACCATGAAATATTACACAGCCATAAAAAAGAATAAAATCTTGTCCTTCACACCAACATGGATGTAGCAAGAGGCCAGTATCCTACATGAAATAACTCAGAAACAGAAAATCAAATACCACATGTATTCACTTATAAGTAGGAGCTAGTCAATGGGTATATATGGACATAAAGATGGAAATGATAGACACTTTCAACTTAAATGTAGGAAGGGTGGGAGAGGGAGAAAGGGTTGAAAAACTACCTATTGGCTATTATGTTCACTATTAGGGTGATGGGTTCACTGCAAGCCCAAACTCCAGTATTACACAATATATCAATATATATTGATATATGATATCGATATACCATATATCAATATATCGATACATCAAATATATGTATCGATATATCAATATATCAAATATATTATGTAATAAACCTTCAATGTACCCCTAAATCTATAATTTTTTAACAGAAGAGTTTTAGTTGCTCCAAATATATACCAAAATGCTTTAAGAGTCTAAACTCATCAAGTTGTACAATTTAAATATATTCAGTTATTGTGTTTTGATTATACCTTAATAAAAGCTACCAAAATCATAACTGAAAAAAATTTTTCTTTATAAATTACTGTTTCAGGTATTCTGTTATAAGCAACAGAAAGCAAACTATAACACAAGGGAATGGCAAACACAAAATTTAGGGTGAGTGGGGGAGGCAAGTGGATTGAATAGGGAGGAAACACACAGATAGAGCCAACAGTGTGGATAAGTTCTAACTCTTAACTTGGGAATTCTCTAGGGGTGTTCATTTGATTATGTTTCATAGTACACATATTTGCTGTGGTTTTCTTTAATGTCTATCAAATATCATGTAATGAAATGTAATCTCCAAAAACTAATTGTTGCCTGGCGCATAATAAGCACTCAATAAATATTTGTTTAATCACCAAAATTATTAAGCCCAGTAGGGTACCAAGGCAGTAGAGCTCCCTCATTGACATTAAGGTGGTTAATGTTGACCAATGTCCAGAGAGATATTAAGAACATAGACACCTGTGCCCAAGCCTGGAGGGTGGAAGCACCTACAAATTATTGAGAATGAAAGTTGTGCCACTGCCCAGAAACAGAGGACTCAGAGATGGACCTAGGATTATTTACATGAAATAAGAAAAGTAGTATTTCACACATACCTGTATTCATAGGCCAATAATCATATTTAGTACATGTTTTTCAAAATAGTCAACTACTATAGAGCAATCCAATACCCAGTGATGTAAGGTATTGAATTTGACAATCAATCCCAATATTTGTGTACTTTCTGGAATGTCAACTTGGGCATCATGATGTTATATAATATAAATTACTGTTTGAATCACTGAACCTCTTCTGCTTTTTGTAAGATGAAGGTGAGTTCCACTGCAAATTGCTGTATGAGACTGAGACTCCAGCTCTTCACTGAAAAAATAGAAACCACAACAGAACTAAATCACAAAGTAATTAAAAGTTTTTGTTGCTATTGCAAGCATCAACACCTCCAAAAATATCTTTACTATTTATTAAGTGGTGACCCTCAGTATCAGCGTTCCCAAAAGCAATGGTTCTCAACATGTGGCTCCCTAGTCCAATAGTGTCAGTGTCACCTGGGAAATTGTCAGAAATGCAAATTTCTAGGCTTAATCCCAGACCTACTGAATCTGAAAACCTGGTATTGTAGCCTAAGAATCTGAGTTTTATCAAGCCCTCTAGATCTCAGACATTCATAAAGTTTCAGTACTGCTGCTTAGAATAATAGAGAAATCTTCACCAAAAAAGTAATCCTTTGCTGATGAAAAGATTATTTTAGCCAAGGCATCTCTGTGGTTCATATATGTTTTTATCTTTCTTAAGTTTCTTAACTTAATTAAAAAAGAGTAGTTCAGAAGGGCTTTTCCTCCAATGATGATCCTTAAAGTCTTAGCTATCCTTACCTGTTTTATTAACCAAACACAATAGTGCCAGACACATAAGCTTCTCAGGAACCACTGAGAAGTATTGTTCAGATCAGGGTAAGATAGAATTTTGAAACTTGAATTTAACAGTAAATCAAGTGCTTGCACAATTTTCCCAGAGTCTCAGAGCTCTTTTGCACGCAGGGGAACAGAGCTTGTTGTATGTCCTGCAGGAGGCTGGTATGAGTGTCAATTTTTTTTAATTGTTAATGTTCAGGGTGAGCAATCTGTGAGAGCCCTCGGGTGCTTTGGGAATGAAGATGAGATACAACACAACATGGTGCATCTTCTTCTAAAAAATATTAAAGATTATTTATCCTAAGCAAATATGGGCTCTTGGGTTTTTTCCATGTGCAGAAGAAATCATTCTCTCAGGAGCCTGGCTTTGCAGAATAATTTATATAGAAAATCATGAATCCCCTGGGGAAAGCATACAAATCACCTACAATAGAGGGAGAATATGGATAAAAATTCTTGCCAAGAAAGATGGTTTCCAGGGATCTACAAACAAGGACTCTTAGAATATCTAAAAAACTAGCTTCAGTTTTAAAATATCTCAGAAGTTCTAAAACAAAGATATTAGAAAGAAACATGGTATTTGCAAATATTTTTGAAGTAGCAAGAATAGTCAGAATGATGAACAGAATCTAAACAAGTGATTCGACAGTTAATTATGTATTACTTTAAGACATCTCCAAGCCTTAAAAAGCTTATTGTTCCTGAATGTATTATTCAGTGTTAATATGCGCTTGTGCTGCTTTGTTTTCCCACCAAACTGATAAGCAAATACAACAGTGTCTTATAGAAATGGTCTTTACTTTCCATCATGAGACATTCATAAAAAGGCTATAATCCAGTGGATCTTTGCAAATCAAGTTATATGATTCTATACCTAAAATGCTATAACTGAGGGACAAGTTCCCATAACATCTCAACATCCAATGTATCACAAGCTAGAGTTGAAGAATAGATTCTACAACTTGCTTCCAAAAAGACATATCCTCTGTCTCTCTCCTCCACGACAGCTTTAAAAACTGTCCACCTTTCTCACTATATTCCACATTGTAGTGGCTGAATTCCAAGAGCAAGTATCCCTAGAGAACCAGCAGAAGCTGTATCAGTTTTTATGGCCTAACCTCAGAAGCTATAAAACACCACTTCCACCATAGTTGAAAGCCCATCAGGATTCAAAAGAAGGGAAAATAGGACCCACCTCTTGATGGGAGAAGTGTCAAAGTCTCACCAAAAGAATATAAGGGGTAAGTGATATTGTCATGACTATGTTTGGAAAATATAATCTGCCACAGATTGAACACACATCTAATCTTGGTCCCTCCTGAAATTTCACTAAGACAATATTAAATTGATTTCTTTCCCAAAGCGTAAACCCCCAAACACAGGGAGAAGGAAAGAAGAAGCAACAATGAAAGTTGAGAAGCTGGAAAGCAGATGTTCAACTGGCAAAGGACTTAACAGACCCCAGAAAACTGAATCTCATACTAACAACAAGGAAAGCTGAAAACTCGTTGGATTTATAATACAGAATCCTCCCAAGACTAAGCATATGGTAGCATTAGATATCATTATAAGTGTGAGAAGGAAAGAGCTAAAACAATGAGGATTTTTAAAAGCAATCAAATCCATCGGAGGCCTCCTCAGATTTAGGCAGCCAAACGACTGCACGTCTCCCATGATTGCACAATACTGGAGGCATGTTCTCTTTAAGCAATAAAACAGGGAGGGCTTTGAACTACAGAGTCAAGGGCAGAGGTAACATGGTGAAAAGAGGGGGATTAATTATGTCCACTGCTGACTAAGACCTCCAGCTGTCCTTCCTTAGTTGGCTTCCAAAAAAGTAGCAGCTAGGCCTTCACTCTCCAGGCAGAGGACTGGAAACATCATCTCTGAGAAAACTTAGCACTTCAAGATAATGTATTTAAAGGTCACAAGACTAAAAGGCTCCACTGCATCATCCTAATGTGATGTTCTGAGATGATAAGACCCACTCATGCCTCAGAGTTTCCAATCAACTTTCTTGGCCCTCCAGAATTACAAGATATCTGAGGAAAGCCTGAAACATGAAAGGTAAGAAAAACTGGAAAAGCAACATGAAGAAAATAGACCATGCAAAGAAGAGAGAAGTTTTCTAATGTGTATATTATTAATACTCATTGAAACAAAAGAAAAGATACAACTGTGGGGAGAAAAACAGGATGTTATGCTAAAAGGAACATTCGGAGAACCAAAAGAGCTCCCAGGTAGCAAAAATATGATAAAAAATAACACTAAAATCTCCTCCTCCTCCCCTAGCTCCCCACACACACACACAAAAAAAAAAAAAACCTGATAGTACAAAGTGTTAAAAAGATGGTATGACTTCCAGGTCACTTGACTCCGAATGACATAATGTACATGAGCTGGTAAACTGACAAATACAGATTTAATGAAATTGTTTCAAATTATAAACATAACAACTAGTAGAAATAAAAACCTTCTTAGAAATCATCCTCAGAGGCAAGAATACAAAGAAAACATTGATTTCATGTAACAGCAAACAAGAAGAGTAGCAAAAATAATTTTAAATTTTAAAAAAATGAAAGTAACAAGAAAAATGAAAAGATCAATCCAGAAGGTCCAGTTTTAAATAGTATTCCATAAATGGAAAACTGAAAAAGAGGGGAAGAAAATTATAAATAAAATAGTTCAAAAACAATTTTCAAAATTGAAGGACCTTAAGATTCCAAGATGAAAGAAACATTAAATGTCTGATATAATGGAGACAAATAGACCTGTATCTGAGCAAATCATTTCGATACTTCAGAATACTGAGGACTAAGAGAAGATTCAACAAGCTTTCAGAAAGAAAAAGAAATAGTTCTCCTAAAAAGGAACAGGAATCAAAATGGCTTCAGACTTTTCTCAGCAGCAACTTCAGAAACTGGGAGCATCAAAAGCTAAGAAAGAAATGCCTTCATATTTCTGATGGAAAATGAATTCTATACCAAGGCAAATTCTCAATAAGGTCGAAAAAAGTTAAAGACGTTTTCACATGAGGCAGCCTCCAAAGTTTTACCCCCATCCATCCTTTCTCAAGGAGTGCCTAGAGGCTCTGCTCCACCAAAACACATTTTAAAATGCACAGGAAATAGGGAAGAACACAAGAAAGAAAGGATGAGTCCCCAGGATGATGGGGACAGAAGATCCCAGAATGACAGCTGAGTCACCAGACATAGAGGGTGACCAGGCCAGAATGGAGCAGGTCAGAGGGTTCAGGAAAATACTTCTTCTGGAATACTAAATTAATAGAATATTTGATGCACAGGAGTTTGTGGTTGAAAAGGTAATATGTCCATAAAAACTAAGCAAAACCAGACAGCTTTTCACTTTGTAGAAAACTTAAACATTGTACCAGAGAAGAAAAGTGATGGAGTTCACTAAATAAGTCAGCTGTGAGACGTGTTTACATAGTCATAACAATAATGTAAACAGTCAGTATTTATCTAATCAAAATTACCACATAACTTTAGTGGGAAGGTGGAGAGATGGGATGGCTGAGCCTATTTGTCAGAGGTGCAGGGAACAATGAGGTGAGCAAAAACCACCTTTTCAATAGTGGGAAGTCAACAGATTATACCTGACACTGAAAACTCAGAGATAATACTACAACTATAACACTCAGCAACAGAGAGACAAGTAACAAAATAATTAGCTGGAAGTGGTTTCCTCTAGGGAGAGTAGTAAAGAGGTGTCTTTCATAAGAACCTTTGTAAAAGTTTTGACTTTTTAGTCAAATAAAGAAATACACGGGGGAAATAAACCTTTGTAAAAGTTTTGACTTTTTAGTCAAATAAAGAAAAATATGGGGGAAAATGAAAGAGCATCATTCAAACAGGAATATCTACATCAGCTTATTGGGAAATATAAGAATTAAGGCACATTTTTGAGGTGGTTTAACCAAGCCAGTGATAAATTACAAACATCGGAATTTTGCTTCCCAATTTCTCTGCTATCAGGACCTAATAGAAATCAAAGGCACTATTTAAATTTTCAACTGTTTTCAAGTCAGTTTCACTATTGTAACTTACTAATTCTCATAGCATTCTGAATAGATAAAACATTCATTGGTAAGCTCTTGAGACTGAAAATGTGCATTTGAGGCAACCATGTCCTTAAAAGCAGCCATTTACAATGGATTAGAAGAGTGCATGTCTTATGATTTGTATTATCTAATTGTAAAGTTATTTATAAGTTCTAAACCATCCTTTGAGAATAATGATAATACACTTGAAAATAACACTTCTGGATCATTTCTTTGAGGCTTTATGTATTTCCTTAACTCTTAAAAGGTTTTTGCTCACCTCTTTGCTCCCCGCACCTGACAAATAGGCTCAGCCTTTCCATCACATTTTTCCCATTTCATTTTTCCCCATGTTTCACTTTAAGACTAATTGTAGACACACTTTGCTGAAAAACCATAAAATTCTGCTTCAACATACTTAGAGTTAACTAGTTTTTAGCATGCTAAGTCATGCATAATATTTAATGACCATCAAATTTTAGAAATAATTTTTCCAGATAATAATCAGCTAAATATTGGATTATATTTGAATATGAAGGTTTGAGGCTTGACTCTTTTCATTTTGATCAATGATTAAGGGTTTAAAGCAAATTTTCTTGATCTTCTTAGTATTATCCTTATGATTCTGTCTTATTAAAAAAAAGCTCCTCGAATATTGCTTTTAGATTTTTCTTAACATAGTAAATTTTTTACACCAAGTGTTTTTATTTTCCTCACCAGAGGACACACAAAAAATCTGTTCATCATACAGTGAAAAAATATTTAAATATTAATAAACATTATGTATGCTTTTTGCAGATCAAATGCTTCCAAAATAAATTCCATTGTAATGAAAATCCACATTAAAAATAAGAAAATTTCTAAGCTACTAGTTGAAATTAATTTTTGTTAGTATTTGACATAAAATTAAAATCCAAATTAAGAAATTGGTCAAACTTCTACAGTCCATAATAATATGATTTGGCCATAGAAGTAGAACATCAGAATTTGCTTACAATTCCCTTTAAATTAATAATAGACACAAAACCCATATACACTCAAGATACCCAAAGTAATGAATGTTGTAAAGGAAAAGAGTATAACATAAACTGTCATTCATCACAGCTTCAAACAAACAAAAAGCCACCTTTTATGGAGTTACTTGGCACACATTTATATTTCACACTAAATAAAATTCCTCTTACTAAATTATCTTGATACCCTATTTCTATATATAATGGCATTCTGGTTGGGTTCAGTTCAGTATACCTCATTTCTCTTGTAAACTGTTCATTTCATGCCTATGGGCATAGCCTCCTTGCTTGCAGCCCACTTGATCCATTCATTTTGATTATCTTACCAAAGGTACAGAAACAATAAAAATTAAAAAAAAATTATTATTAAGTGCAAAACAGGCTGGGCACAGTGGCTCACGCCTGTAATCCCAGCACTTTGGGAGGCCCAGGTGGTTGGATCGCGAGGTCAGGAGCTCAAGACCAGCCTGGTCAAGATGATGAAACCCTATCCCTATTGAAAATACAAAAAAAATTGCCGGGCATGGTGGCAGGTGCCTGTAATCCCAGATACTTGGGAGGCTGAGGCAGAGAATTGCTTGAACCTGGGAGGCGGAGGTTGCAGTGAGCCGAGATCATACCACTGCACTTCAGCCTGGGTGACAGAGGGAGACTCTGTCTCAAAAAAAAAAAAAAAACGAAAAAATAATAATACTAATAATAAATGAAAAATATAAATGATCCAAATGAATGAATAAAAACCTGTTTTTTCCACATCTGGTTTACCTAACAGAGATTAAGCACCTCTTATGTCAAACAAATGTCATCCTCATTTTCCAAAAGCAACTTTAATGTGCCTACCATCCTGGATTACGCATTTCTAAACAACACAGAATCTGGAAACCTGCTTTAGGTAGATACATCATAAAAATGAATATCAATTCATTCCCTGCTAAATCTAGGCTGCCCATTGTTGCTGAGATCCTTAACTTTCTTGCTTTTTTCATGACAGATTTAGGTGAAAGATAATGCAAAGCCACATAAAATATTTCACCACATTAAACTTAACTCACTAAGCATACCAGGAACTCTTGCATTTCCTAGAACTAAAAACCATTACCTTACATTTTGTGTGATTTATTTTGAGATTATATTTTGTGCACTGCTCAAAGAAAGCATTCAGCTGCTTCTGAAGGCCAATTGGGGTTTGAGAGATTAATGAATACTGAATCTTTAGTCTTGAAAAAGGAACAGTCATGCAGATGTTAAAAACATTTTGGGCATGAAAACTATGCCAAAAGTCTCAGTGATATCACATAAATGGATGCTAAATAATGAAAGGCCATCATCCCATCATCTTCTCTTCTGAAGGATTTGATCATAATCCAGCATGTATCCTTCAACCTGTAAATTATTAATTATAGCTAAAAGGAGATTTGGGAAATTTCATAGTGACTCATAGTCACTACTGATATTTGATATTTGCATAAATAAACCCCTGGGTGTTTAATGTCATTTTGTCCTTATAAAGCAGGAGATGGAATTTTTTATCCAAATCACCCTATTCCAGGACACCAGGCAAAGGCTGAATTGTGCCGAAATCTGGTTAATGTAAGGGAAGTGAGAGAAAAGCAGTAACTGCATGAGCAAACATACATAGAAAGAGACTTTGACAAGTTAGATCTAAAAATGGATAGGGAAAAATATAGGGATGGGAAATGGGAGCAAAATAGAAAAAAACACTGCAAATTATGGTATAATTCATTAGAAGGTCTAGACATACTCATTACTTATTTCTATCCATTTCTTTTCCAGAGACATGTCTCTGTTTAAAGATAGCTGATGTGCTGGCAATAGTATGCAGATTACACGTTAAGTAAAAAAAAAAAAGAAAGAAACAATTTCAAAATCATTTAGTTGATCGTGTAAATCATTGTGTGTGTGTGTGCACGTGCACACGCACATCAATGCACTTGTGTATATACGTGTATGCACAGGTATACAGATTCACCATCCAGAACAAAATGTGAGGTATCTCCTGTACTACACATATATACAAATAACTAGCCCCATGGTGAGATACGTAACCATGGACAGATGCTTGGATGTATTAGTCCATTTTCACACTGTTGATAAAGACATACCTGAGACTGGGCAATTTACAAAAGAAAGAGCTTTAAAGGACTAACAGTTCCACATGGCTGGGGTGGCCTCACAATCATGGTGGAAGGCAAGGAGGAGCAAGTCATGTCTTACATGTACGGCAGCAGGCAAAGAGACAGAATTTGTGCAGGGGAACCCTTCTTTTAAAAAATGATCAAATCTCGTGAGACTTATTCACTATTGCAAGAACAACATAACAAAGACCCACCTCCATGATTCAGTACCTCCCACTGGGTCCCTCCCAAGACACGTGGGAATTGTGGGGGTTATAATTCAAGATGAGATTTGGGTGAGGACACAGCCAAACCATATCATAGGGAGAATTAACCATGCCCAGAAGATTTGAATATCTACATTTACAAGCTGCCTATCTTAAGTCCAAAAACTGAAAGAAGAAAATATATTTACAAATAGTTTATCCATGTGAATTAGTTATCCAGCTTCATATTGCAGACATGCAGAAGTACTTAAACTATGTTTTATTTTTTATTTTCTTTCTCATTATCCATTGAAGCTGTTTTCAATTTCTAGCAAGATCTAAATTAGGTTTATTTTAACTGTGAAATATCTAGTAGTTACAGTGTAAAGCTTTCACTGTATATTGAAGCCTAAGCATTTAATAATATGTCATCATTCCTAGTTATTTCATCAGAAGTCAATCGTAGTCTATATTTCAGAATAAAATTTACATTTGAAAGGTCTATAACTTCTCAGATTTTCCCCAAGTGGAATTTTGTAAAAAGACTTCTCCTTCTCACTAATTTTATTCAATTTTTGAATCGGAAATGTTCTTAATATTATAAATATTTTTGAAAGTGTTTTGACTGATTTGTGTTAAGATTTAGAGATGGAATATTACATTTAAAAATATGGAGCTCAGTATTACATATGTCCATACAAATATGAGTTTAATATTTGAGTTTATTTATCATAGCATTACAGCCTTTACCCTTAAAGTTCAACTCTTTCAATGAAATAACCTCCAATTCACTAAAAAACTCAATTGTCCAGAACATTCTACTCTCTTGCCCTGTTAGTCCTTCACTCATTTAAATAATAACAATAATAATGGTGAACAACCTGTTGTAGGCAGAATTTTGGTTCCCATAGCCTTTGCCCCCAACCCCCATGTTATGCCTGTGAATGTCACATTACATGGCAAAAGAGACTTTGCAGATGTAATTAAGGTTACTAATGAGCTCCTTACTAATTAAGATAGAGAGTTTATAACTGGTTTATCCAAGTAGGTGCGCTGTAATCACATAAGCCTGAGCCCTTAAAAGCAGAGGAAGGGCTGGGTGCGGTGGCTCACGCCTGTATTGCCAGCACTTTGGGAGGCCAAGGCAGGCGGATCACGAGGTCAGGAGATCGAGACCATCCTGGCTAACATGGTGAAACCCCATCTCTACCAAAAATACAAAAAATTAGCCGGGCGTGGTGGCGGGCGCCTGTAGTCCCAGCTACTCAGGAGGCTGAGGCAGGAGAATGGCGTGAACCCAGGAGGCGGAGCTTGCAGTGAGCCGAGATCGCGCCACTGCACTCCAGCCTGGGCGACAGAGCGAGACTCCGTCTCAAAAACAACAACAACAACAACACATAGGAGGAGGGCAAAACAGAGAGATCAGAGAGATGAGGCAGAAGTCTGAGGGATTCAAAGCACAAGATGAATTCAACATGACATTGATGGCTTAAAAGTGGAGGGACCCACATGTCAAGGAAACAGCGACCTCAGTCCTAAAATCGACAAGAACTGAATTTTGCCCAATCACCTGAATAAGCCTGTAAGCAAGATCCTTCCTTAGAGGCTCCAGATAAGGAGCCCAGGCTGGCCAACACCTTTATTTCTGCTTTGTAAGACCCTAAGCAGAGAACCTGGCAGAAGGCTCGGATCTAGAGAACTGTGAGATAATAAGTGGGTGTTTGAAGTCACTAAGAATGTGGTAATTTGTTACAGCTGCAACAGGGAACTAATAACAACAGAGCACTTGCATGGGTCAGGCTTTAACTGTTACATGTTTATAAACTCATTAAATCTTCACAACAGCCTAACAAGGTGAAAAACATTTTCTAGGCAAGAAGATTAAGACACAGATTATAGGTAGGCTGTGACACAAGTAGTAAGTAACAGAGCCCAGATTTGAACCCAAGCAGCCTTACTCCAAAGACTGTGATATTCAAACTATCATTACACTGTAGGGGAGTGAGATTAGGCTTACGAGTAGAAGGAGAGAGAGTGAGGGAGAGGACAACATGATGAGAAGAGAGGAGAGAATATAAATGGAAAAACAGATGACTATTAGAAAACTGGAGAAGAATTCAGAATTCCAACTGCTTCTGTCTAACATCCTGTCATCAAAACTAAACGTTTCAGTAGTGATGTCATTATAAAATTGTGATTGACTCTCCATGAATTTTTAATATTTTTACTATTGTCTTTAGGTCAACCCATGTATTTCCCTGCAATAAAATGTGTCAGGACACTTGATTACATGCAAATGTCACATCCATTAACTTGTCTGGACCTTCTAGTGGACTTTCACTCAGCTCCTTGTGGGTAGAGACTCACTTATTCATATTCTTAACACCCGCCCAGGGGTCAAAACAGGCAGAGAGTTTTGCAGAATAAATAGGGGGAAAATGTAGTATAAATGTTTTGAAAACTGCATAGCATTATTTTAAAAATAGGAAAGCTTATTATAGTATCTCTTCAAATGACATTATTCCAAATATATTTTAATTCATAAAGCTGAAAAGCCAGTTACCAAATACATTTTCTTCAAAGACTTCTGACACATGCAGCCCATCTGACTAGAAAGAGTTCTCAACACTTCTCTTTGGTGCTTGCAGAGAACTTTCTTCACAGCTCATGCTAATTTAGTTCTGAGTTTCATAAGCAAACAAAAATTTAGTCCATAAATAGCCCAGCATCCTCAAGGCAGTGGGTGGGAGTTCCCTGAATCATTCCATGAGATTTCTCAGGAGAGTCTTCATGTTCGGATTAGACCCATATGTCCATAATGCCTTTATTACAAAAGTGTGGGGTGGGGAAAAGTATTTAAGAGTCACTAGCCTTGGATTCAAATACCATCCTTGCTACTGTCCGTAGAAAGCCCTGTTGTAGAGAATTGTTTATATTTTCTGAGCCTCAATTCTTTATCTTTATCACTTTGATCATAATATCCAACATTTCTAATTCTCAGAGACATCATAAGAAACATATGACATAATGTATGTAAAAGTGTTTTATAACTTTTAAAGAGCTAAGAGAATAACATTGTTTAACCCCTCCCAGGGCTTTCTAGATCTTTACTTTTGGCTGGATTTTACTAGTGTATAGATGAGAAAAATGAACACATCTGTGGTGCTTACTTTCCACATTTAAGATGCTGGTTTAATAGTTTATGATTGCCATTTCTTACTGGTTCCCCCACTGGCCCTTTCTGGATTTGTTCCTGCTAAACCATGAATTCCTAAATATCCTCTTTGGGCCCAATTTTTCATCTTATCCAAAACCTTTCCCTTATCTTCAGGCTGATAAAACATCCCACAAGTCTGTTTCCTGTTAAATGAAGCTTTTGGATTTATACCTTGACCTGTATTTGCAGCTCACCCAAACCTTTTGTCTGTTTGTTTGAACCTCAGTTACACTTATCTTGGTCTAGTGGTTTATAATATATTCTTATCATTTTCATTATAAGATATGATGTTTCTACCCAAAAGTATTTCAATCTTATTTCATTTTTTATAAAAAGTTACACTTTTTTGTTTTACCTCTCCTACAGAACATTATAAATTCTTCTGCCTATTCATGCCCAGAGATAGTCCTAAGCTCAAGGTAAATGCAGTGATATTTTCTAAAACTATGCTCAAGTTCTTTCTCTGCCTGAAAAGACTTGCGTTAGTTAGGGTAATGTCAGTAACTACGGTAAATAAACCCTAGAATTCCAGTGGTCTATGGAATAGAAGTTCATTTCTCCCTCAGTGCAACACAGTTATTTCAGATGAGTAGGGAGATTTTCTTTGCATATAATTCAGAGACCTGTGTTTCATTGTATTGGGAATGTGTCATCCCTGAGGGCTTTATCATTTTGTGCATCCTTCCAGCAGAAAGGAGGGTAACACACATCATTTCTGCTCCAGTCCATTAGCAAGAACTAGTCACAAGGCCACATCTAGGCACTGACACAGCTGGGAAATATAGTCTCCTACTAAGCAGCTGCTTCCAGTAATAACTCTACCATGGAAGGAACACAAGGATCGGTGGGTATCTGAATGGTTGCATGAATTAAAAAACCAGAAACTAATGCAGCCTAAGAATCAAAAAGTAGTTACCAGAGCAAGTTTTCTGCATAAACTCTTTCCTACCCAAGTGGCAGATGAGGGAATAGAGAACTTTTCAAAAATATATGCATATAGTCCAGAGACAGATCAGGGAAGTCATAAATTTTAGCTTAGATATAAATAGAAATTATACAGCCAAATAAAACTAATCAAGCTGGTCAAATTCCTTACCATTAAAGAAAGGGACTTGCACAGATTTCCTCTGGATATTGACTGCATTGCTAGCAACCTGGAGTAGGTTGAAAATGAGCATGGGTGCATTGCCTCATGCTGCAGAGAGTTATGGTACATGTAAAAGATTACATAGAAAGAGAACAGCTGTCTTACTTAGCTTGTAATAACATCTTGGACTTAAGTGATCAACCTTCTCCATGATCATCTAGAATATCAAGCATAGCCTCTTCAAATGTACCTCATGCATAATCAGGCATTGTTGCCTTTTCACTTACCACAGATGCAGTAAGTCTGAGGTAGCAAGACAGTTTCACTAAAAAAAAAAAATTACTTCTTAAGAAATGACTCTGTATGTAAGAAATTCCAAGAGATGGCATGTACCTTTCAGGCTTTTCAGCTTATAGATTGCCATTTAGTCTCTCCAGTACAGAGACGCAAGGGCTGACACAGAGAGCAAATCTCCTGCTGCTGTGTAAAGGGACATCCTCAGAAGTTTCTTCTCAAACATCTCAAAATGGCCTAAAACATATCCATAAATAAATCCTTAGAGAAATTTGGATTCAAGTTAGAGAAATATTTATCAAAACTTGCAAATATTCATTATAAAAGAAAAACTATAAATATGCTCCCCATTATACAAATTATAGTGGTAGGGATACCCTATGAAAAGGTCATTGAATTCATAATAGCATATAGAAAACTGGTTAGATAAATTCTAATATGGGAAAGCAAGGTAATGCATTTAGCAATAAATAATTTAAACTATAAGTATAAAACAAAGAGTTCTGAGCTAATAGTTATGGTCAAGAATAAAGGACCTATGATGAGAGGAAATTGCTCACATTAGGCATCCATGGCTTTAAAAGCCATCCAAATATTGTGGGTAATTGGACAATTTTACTATGTGAGGGGAAAATGAGTAATTATTATTTTTCTCTTCTGTAAAATTATGGTGCCTCCATGCATGAAACACAACTGTGTAGCTTTTGGAGCGTGCTCCTCAGATGCCCCTTGAAGGGAAAATCTGCTTCAAGGAGCACACTCAGCAGACAGTCTCTGGTGCTATACCATGAAGCCACCTCAGCATTCATGTGGAGGCCACACTATACCCAGACTGCTCACAGCCAACGACAGAGTACATCGGTGGTTCTAAAGCTGCCACATCCCCTGCCCAAAAGGGGACTTCTGTAACAGGCGATCTTTTCTCTGGGGCTACCCATCAACCTGCCAGAGGCCTTCTCAGAGCTGCACTGCAGTCTGAGGCTCTGCCCACCCCATCCTCCTTTCTTATCTCCCTTTACAGGTGCCAGACATCACACTCATATTCTCTTTCTCTCCTGTATTCTCTATGGACATTTCTCCCAGTAAATCTCTTGCACATCTAATTCCATATTTGTATTTCCTTCCCAGAGGATGTAAGCTGACACTTGGTACCAGAAGTGATCTGATATAGCAGATACCTTGCTGCCCAACTAGGAGGAGGCACAGATAGTCTCTGCACAAGGAGAGAGGCCAACTGCTAAAAATTTTAGTAGAGTTGACTTGGAAAAAATGACTCAATGGAAGGAACACTGTGACTGGTATTCAGTCATTTGAAATCTATGGTGAAAAAATGCATGAAGGGACAGAAGAATTAGCTAGTTATTACTAAGTTGCCCTGACACTCTACAGAAGGATAATGACAAACTTGAGTCACTTAATGAAGAATTAATGTTGAGTTTAAGAGCCAGAGGACCTTTTTAGTAGCTTCTGAATATTTCTTATTTTGTGCAATGCAAAAGTAGACACAGAGAAGGAGCAAGCACAGGACCTAAGAATTAGGTTCATGGAGCTCCAGAATCATTTAAGTGACCAGCCAAGACATTTCTGGTATGCTAAGGTCAAGGTTCAGGTTGAGAAGGTATGGGGCAGTGAGGATAAACTAGGTAGATGCCCCTAAGGATTGGGACTCTGAAGACTACCCTGAAACCATGTAGTTTGCAGAGGTGACCCAGCCCCATTAACAGACGGCACTCGTCTCATGCAGGAGACACTGCAGAGGCCTCTCTCCGCTGCAGGAGACCAGGGCCCCCCGGCTGCCCTCACTGCTCTTTCAGCTGCATTTCTGATCCTGAGGGTCAATCCCAGCATAATCCAGCCAGGGACATATAGGACCAAATAAGGCAGGAAAGACTTCACACACCAAAGGAACAGCAAGCAAGAAGTAGAAATCATGAACCAACAGGAGCAGTGGGAGAATCTTGGGACTAGATTTTGAGGGTGCTTGGTCAAGAGAACCTGAAAATAATACTGAATGAACAATAATTCATTTATTTGGAGACATTTTCTTGTGACGTGAGTTTAATGTCCTGGCAAGAGCCCTGGGAAATAAGGCAAAATTCACTGTTAGGGGGACTTTTAGAAGCTTAGAGAAAGCAGTGGCTCATGCTGAGCAAAGTTGAAATGCCAGAGTTGATATGGCAGACAGTAGCAGATGGAATGAAAAAGCTCTAAAAGGTAGACATGCTGGAATGAACATCCAACTGAGGATAATGCTCCGTGGGAGGTCCCAGAGGATGCAGAACTCCCCTAGGCTACCAGGAATGCACTGGTGAGAGGGGCACCAACCTCACTAAGAAGTGCAGCAGGGGCTCCTCTGCAAGCCAGGGCTACATCAGGGGAGGTGGTCGCCAAGCCTGGGCCATGAATAGCCAAGGGGGCAACAGAGGCTGGGAGGTAGCATTTCACTGTCAGAAGCCAAAGACCACAATTATCATAATGACTGGCAACCCACAGGGACTTGTGAAGATGGCTAATAAGCTGTCATATCCTAGTGAATAAACAGACTGACAACAATAAGAGTGCTGCTTAATATCTAGCAACAGCGAAAGAGCAGAGAGCTTAGAGTGGTCACTCCACTGAAAAGGCATAATTCCTTTCTCATTTCCTGAGAAAGCCTATATGGTAGGGGGAAAAAAGCACTTAGTTCTTCCACAGGGGAGCCTGCAGCCATTTACTCAGATAATGGCTGGAGAAAGGGTATTATCCAACATTTTGAGGACTATTGGACATAACATTCTGAGTTGACATTGATACCCAGAGACACAAACAATTATCATAACAACCTCATCACTAGAGTGGGTCCAGGTAATACAGGGAATCACTGATAAAATCCAACATACAGTGGGGTCACTGGTTACACAGACAAATCAAGCGGTCATTTCCATGGGTGTATAGTCAAGATTCAAAATTAGAGTTCATGGCCAAGTGGGGTAAGCACTATCGTAGTGGCAAAGGCTGAGTGAAAGCCTCTAGAACTATCCCCACCCTTCATGCAAGATAGTAAATCAAAAACAATATTATATCATGAAAAGATGGTAGGGATTATTGCTACTTGCATGATTAAATCTCAGTGTTTTAGGAGTGTAGCCTCTATCATACCTTTGTGTAATTCATCGGTTTAACCCCTGCAGAAATTGGATAGATTAGAGAGAATGGCTGTAAACCAGTGGTCACCAACCTTTTTGGCATCAGGGACCAGTTTCATGGCAGGCAATTTTTATACAGATGGGGGTGGGGTGGAGGAGTGGTTTTGTGACGAAACTCACCTCAGATCATCAGGCATTAGATTCTCATGTGTAGTGCACAATCGAGATCTCTCGCATGTGCAGTTCACAATAGGGTTTGCACTCCTATGAGACTCTAATGCTGCCACTGATCTGACAGGAGGTGGAGCTCAGGCAGTAATGCTGCTCACTCACTGACTCACCACTCACCTCCTGCTGTGCAGCCTGGTTCCTACCAGGCCTCAGACCAGTACCTGTCTATGGCCCAGGGGTGGAGAACCCCTGCTGTAGACTACCAGAAGCCCAACCACATAGTAGCCTGATCATATCCACCAGACCAAACACAATTTTATTGCTAAAGCTGAAGAATAAGGCCTTCTGTAGTCATGAAAAGGGATCAGACTCCGTTGTATTTACCTGAAATGGACAATGATGTTCATAAACAGTTTTACCCTCAGGCTATAATAACTGTCCTGTCTTCTGTCATAGATAGTATCATCCAATCACATATGGACTGTCCCAACATGCCACAGAAAACCACACTGATCCATTACATCAATGACTTCATAGCTAGCAGGCAGGATGAACACAAGATGTCTAGAGCCCTGGAAACCTTGGTAAGACATCTGGACTCAAGATGATGGAAAATTGATTCTTTGAAAATTCAGGGACCTACCACGTAGTAAAGTTTTCAGGGGTGCACTTGTTGCAGAAACATCCCCTCTAAAGTAAAATGCAAATTGCTGCATTTGGCATCCTCAACTACAAATAAGGAAGCACAAAGTCCAACAGGCTTCTTTTGGCTCTGGAGGCAACATGTTCCACACCTAGGGATACTTTTCTGGCTGATACAATGCATAACATGGAAAATTACTAGATTCAAATGGAGCTCAAAGCAGGAAGGGGCTCTGAAGCAGGTCCAGACTGCAGTGCAAGCAGTCTTGTTGCTTGGACCATGTGGCCCAGCAGACATTATGATATAAGAAGTGTTACTAGAAAAAGATGCAATGTCAAAATTATGGTAAACCCTAATAGGAGAATTGTAGACCTTTCATGAAATAGCTTCTGACATGTTGCTAGGCCCAGGTGCAGATGGAATGCTTGACTTGGGACATTAAGTGACCATGCATTCAGCAGTGCCCATGGTTATATCAGCACATTTTTATCAGACCTTTCAAGTAATAAAGTTGAACAAGCTCAGCAGCAGTCATTCATAAGAAAGAAATGTTGCACCAGCATGAAAAGCACACTGGAGCAGAAAGGAAGAGTAAGCTGCAGGAGCAGGTAGCCCAGCCCCTAGTGTCAGATACCATGTTTACAACCGTGTCCCTCCTGTACCTTGCTCATATGGCTATATGCAGGTCCTGTATAACCAGCTGAAGAAGGAGAAAAACGTCCAAGTTTGTGGATGGGTCAGCTCAGCATGGGAGCATAAATTCTAACATGATGGCTACTGTACTACAACTACATTCAGGGGTGGTCTTGAAAAATAGTGGAGAGAAAAAAAATGTTTCTAACTGGTGGAGCTATGAGTGGTTCAGATATACTTTGAATGGAAGGAAAAGTGACCTGAAGGAAGGAGATATATGTGGATGTGTGGTGATACGGGAGTGCTGGGAAGGGAAGTGCTGGGTAGAGAAACGCGGGTCCCTGGCGAGGGCTCCATCACCATGGACGTAGGTGAGGACAGGCACTCCTACTTTCCACCCAAATGTTGCATTTTCCAAGACCACCTTGGCCTGCCATGCCCCCATCCTAGGCCTATAAAAACCCCAGACCCTAGCGGGCAAACACACAGGTGGCCAGATGTAGAGAGGAGCACATCGGCAGAAGAAGATGCAAGCAGCTGGTCATCGAGAGAATGTCGAGAGGAGCACATGGGCAGAAGCGCACACCAACAGGCACTGGCACGCTGGCAGGCCATCGACCGGTGGGATGAGGCGGGGTTTGACTGGGGAAGTCGGAGTACAGCCAGGACTACAGAGAGGCCCAACTCCAGGGGAAAACCATCTCCTTTCTGGCTCCCTCATCAGCTGACAGCTACTTCCACTCAATAAAACTTTATACTCATTCTCCAAGCCCACAAGTGATCCAGTTCTTCCAGTATACCAAGGCAAGAATCCAGGATACAGTAAGCCCTCTGTCCTTGCGACAAGGTAGAGGGTCTAATTGATATGGTTAACACAAGTCACCTACAGATAGCAAAATAAGAGAGCACCCTGTAACACGTGCCCACTAGGGCTTCAGGAGTTGTAAACATTCACCCCTAGACACTGCTGTGGGGTTGCAGCCCCACAGCCTGTTCGTCTGTATGTTCCCCTAGAGGCTTGAGCAGCAGGGCACTGAAGAAGCAAGCCACATCTCCATTGTACGTCATGTGAAGGGGACAAGGGAACCTTTCCCGTTTCGATATGGCCATATGAGGTCCTGTATAACCAGCTGAAGAAGAAGGAAAACATCCAAATTTGGTTGTTGGATGGGTCAGCTCAGCATGTGAGTGTAAAATCAAAAATGATGGCTACTGTACTATAACTGCATTCAGGGGTGGTCTTGAAAAATAGCGGAGAGAAAAAAAAATGTTTCTAATTGTTGAAGCTACAAGTGGTTCAGATATACTTTGTATGGAAGGAGAAGTGACCTGAAAGAAAGAGATATATGTGGGTGTGTGGTGGGTGTACATGAGTGTGCATGTGTATTTCTGGGTAGTAGTCAATGGCCTGGTCAGCTGATCAAGAATAGCCTAGAAATAAAAGGACTGAAAGATCAGAGATGACGAGATCTCTAGTAAGGCATGTGCATAAACATATGCGAGTGGGCTCAAATTATGAAACTTTTTGTATAACATGTTAACATCTACTAGAAAGCATCCATCATGGGAAAAGCACTAAAGAATCAAGTAGACAAAATGACTTAGCCAGTTGACTTTAGCCAGTCTTACTTATCAGCCACTAAGAAATGGCATGATGGGCATATGAACAAAGGCACTGAGGTGGCAGTATTGGAGTCTGCACAGGGATCTAACATGGACTCTCACCCGTCGAGGCCTATTTACCTACTGTCATGCTGAATGTCCAGCCTGCCATGAGTGCTGAGTCCCCATATAGCACTATTTCTGCAGGAGATTAGCCAGTTACTTGGTGGCAACTTGACTAAACTGGATCTCTTTCATCTTGGAAAAATTGACAGTTTGTCCTTACAGAGAAAATGTAAGATGCTCAACATCACTAATTATTAGAGAAAGGCAAATCAAAACCACAATGAGATGCCATCCCACACCAGTCCGAATGACTATTATTAAAAAGTCAAAAATTAACAGATGGTGTCAAAGTTGCAGAAAAAAAGGGAATGCTTATACATTTCGTGTGGGAATGTAAATTAGTTTAGCTATTGTGGAAAGCAGTTTGGCATTTCTCAAAGAACTTAAAACAGAATTACCATTTGACCCAGCAATCCCATTACAGGGTGTATACCCCAAAGAATTCTAATTATTCTACCATAAGGACACATGAATGTTCATCGCAGCATGATTCACAATACCAAAGACATGGAATCAACCTAAATGCCCATCAATGACAGACTGGATAAAGAAATTGTGGTACAGGAGAGGACCCACAGACACTCTGAAGGAAGCCAACTGCTCCTGCAGGACCTGGGAGACCCCCCAAAAAACTGCACAAGTATCCATGGCTGAGAGGCCCATAGATGGTTCACATTACAGGACTCTGCGCAGACAACCCCCAGTACCAGCCCAGAACCGTGTAGACTCACCAGGTGGCTAGACCCAGAAGAGAGACAACAGTCACTGCAGTTTGACTCACAGGAAGCCACACCCATAGGAAAAGGTGCAGAGTACTACATTAAGGAAACACCACATGGGACAAAAGAATCTGAACAACAGCCTTCAGCCCTAGACCTTCCCTCTGACAGCCTACCCAAATGAGAAAGAACCAGAAAACCAACCCTGGTAGTATGGCAAAATGAGGCTCTTCAACACCCCAAAAAAATTACACTAGTTCACCAGCAATTGATCCAAACCAAGAAGTCCCTGACTTTTCTGAAAAAGAATTCAGGTTAGTTATTAAGCGAATCAGGGAGGAACCAAAGAAAGGCAAAGCCCAATGCAAAGAAATCCAAAAAATGATACAAGAAGCAAAGGGAAAAATATTTAATGAAAGAGGTAGCTCAAGGACAAAAAACCAAACACCGCATGTTCTCACTCACAGGTGGGAATTGAACAATGAGAGCACATGGACACAGGAAGGGGAACATCACACACCGGGGACTGTTGTGGGGTGGGGGGAGGGGGGAGGGATAGCATTAGGAGATATACCTAATGCTAAATGACAAGTTAATGGGTGCCGCACACCAACATGGCACATGTATATATATGTAACAAACCTGCACATTGTGCACATGTACCCTAAAACTTAAAGTATAATAATAATAAAATTTTAAAAAAATCAAAAATTCAGGAAACTTTAGACACACTTTTACTTTAGACACACTTTTAGAAATGTGAAATGCTCTGGAAAGTCTCAGCAATAGAATTGAACAAGTAGAAGAAAGAAATTCAGACCAGAAAGACAAGGTCTTTGAATTAACCCAATCCAACAAAGACAAAGAAAAAAGAATAAGAAAATATGAACAAAGATTCCAAGAAGTCTAGGATTATATTAAATGGCCAAACCTAAGAATAATTGGTGTTCCTGAGGAGGGAGAGAATTCTAAAAGCTTGGAAAATATATTTGGGGGAATAATCTAGGAAAACTTCCCCAGCCTTGCTAGAGACCTAGACATCCAAATACAAGAAGCACAAAGAACACCTGCGAAATTAACTGCAAAAAGATCTTCACCTAGGCACATTGTCATCAGGTTATCCAAAATTAAGACAAAGGAAAGAATCTTAAGAGCTGTGAGACAGAAGCACCAGGTAACCTATAAAGAAAAACCTATCAGATTAACAGCAGATTTCTCAGCTGAAATCCTACAAGCTAGAAGGGATTGGGGACCTATCTTTAGCCTCCTCAAACAAAACTATTTTCAGCCAAGAATTTTGTATCCAGCAAAACTAAGCATCATATATGAAGGAAAGATACAGTCTTTTTTGAACAAATGCTGAGAGAATTCACCATTACCAAGCCACCATTACCAAGCCACCACTACAGGAACTACTAAAAGGAGCTCTAAATCTTGAAACAAATCCTGGAAACACATAGAAACGGAACCTCTTTAAAGCATAAATCACACAGGACCTACAAAACAGAAATACAAGTTAAAAAGCAAAAACAAAAAACCAAATTACACCAGCAACAAAAAGCATGATGAATGCAGCAGAACCTCACATTTCAATACTAACATGGGAATGTAAATGGCCTAAATGCTCCATTTAAAAGATACAGAACCACAGAATAGGTAAGAACTCACCAACCATCTGCTGTCTTTAGGAGACTCACCTAACACATAAGGACTCACATAAACTTAAAGTAAAGGGGTGGAATAAGACATTTTATGCAAATGGACACCAAAAGCAAGCAAGGGTAGCTATTCTTATATCAGACAAAACAAACTTTAAAGCAATAGCAGTTGAAAGAGACAAAGAGGGACATTATATAGTGGTAAAAGGCCTTGTCCAACAGGAATATATCACAATCCTAAACATATATGCCTCTAACACTGGAGCTCCCAAATTTATAAACAATTACTAACAGACCTAAGAAACGAGATAGCAACACAATATTAGTTGGGGACTTCAGTACTCCACTGACAGCACTAGTCAGGTCATCAAGACAGCAAGTCAACAAAGAAACAATGGATTTAAACTATACCTTAGAACAAATGGACTTAACAGATATATACAGAACATTTCATCCAACAGCCACAGGATACACATTCTATTCAACAGTGCATGGAACTTTCTACAACAGAGACCATATGATAGGCCCTAAAATGAGCCTCAATGAATTTAAGAAAATTGAAACTATATCAAGCACTCTCTTAGACCACAGTGGAAGAAAACTGGAAATCTACTCCAAAAGGAACCTTCAAAATTATTCAAATACATGGAAATTAAATAACATGCTCCTGAATGAGCAGTGAGTAAAAAGTGAAATCAAGATGGAAATTAAAAAATTCTTTGAACTGAAAGACAATAATGACACAACCTATCAAAACCTCTGGGATACAGCAGAGGCAGTGCTAAGAGGAAAGTTCATAGCCCTTAATGCCTACATCAAAAAGACTGAAAGAGCACAAACTGACACGTGAACGTCACACCTCAAGGAACTAGAGAGACAAGAACAAACCAAACCCAAACCCAGCAGAAGAAAGGAAATAACCAAGATCAGAGCAGAACTAAATGAAATTGAAACAAAAAACATACAAAAGATAAATGAAAAAAAATCTGGTTCTTTGAAAAGATAAATAAAACTGATAGACCATTAGCAAGATTAAGCAAGAAAAGAAGAGAGAAAATCCAGATAAACTCACTAAGAAACAAAACAGGAGATATTACAACTGACACCACTGAAATACAAAAGATCATTCAAGTTTACTATGAACACGTTTACACACATAAACTAGAAAACCTAGAAGAGATAGATAAATTCCTAAAAAAAAATACAACCCTCCTAACTTAAATCAGGAAGAATTAGATAACCTGAACAGACCATGAACAAGCAGTGAGATTGAGATGGAAATTTAAAAATTAACAACAACAGAAAAATCCAGGACCAGACAGATTCACAGCAGAATTCTTCCAGACATTCAAAGAAGAATTGGTACCAATCCTTTTGTACTATTCCACAAGATAAAAAAGGAACCCTCCCTAATTCATTCTATGAAGTCAGCATCACCCTAATACCAAAACCAGGAAAGGACATAACCAAAAAAGAAAACTACAGACAGATATTTTTGATAAACATAAATGCTAAAATCATTAATAAAATACTAGCTAACTGAATCCAACAACGTACCAAAAAGATAACCCAACATGATCAAGAGGGTTTCATATCAGGGATGCACGGATGGTTTAACATACACAAGTCAGTAAATGTGATACACCACATAAACAGAATTTAAAATCACGTTATCATCTGTGTTAGTTTGCTGAGAATGATGGCTTCCAGCTTCATCCATGTCCCTGCGAAGGACATGATATCATTCTTTTTTATGGCTGCATAGTATTCCATGGTGTATATGTGCCACATTTTCTTTATCCAGTCTATCATTGATGGGCATTTGGGTTGTTTCCAAGACACTTGCACACACATGTTTATAGCAGCATTAATTCACAATTGAAAAATCATGGAACCAACACAAATGCCCATCAATCAACAAGTGGATAAAGAAACTGTGGTGTATATATATATTATATATACATTATATATATATTATATATACATTATATATATTATATATATGTTATATATAATATATACATTATATATACATTATATATAATGTATACATTATATATATTATAGATACATTTTATATATTATATATACATTATATATATATGAATACTACACAGTCATAAAAAGGAATTAACAGATAATAAAAAGAATTAACAGTCATAAAAAGAATTAACAGCATTTGCAATGACCTGGATGAGATTGGAGACTATTACTCTAAATGAAGTAACTCAGGAATGGAAAATCAAACATCATATGTTCTCACTGATATGTGGGAGCTAAGCTATGAGGACGCAAAGGCATAAGAATGATACAATGGACTTTGGTGACTTGGGGGGAAGAGTGAGAGGGGGATGAGGGATAAAAGACTACAAATATGGTGCAGCGTATACTGCTTGGGTTATGAATGCACCAAAATTACCACTAAAGAACTTACTTATGTAACCAAATACCACCTGTACCCCAATAACTTATGGAAAAAAATTTTTTAATGTGGTACATATACACCACGGAATACTATGCAGCAGAAAAAAGTGAGGTCATGTCCTTTGCAACAACACAGTTGGAGCTAGCAGCCATTACCTTAAGTGAACTAACACAGGAACAGAAAATCAAATACCACATTTCCTCACTTATGAGTGAGAGCTAAACATTGAGTATAAATGGACACAGAAAAGAGAACAACAGACACCAGGGCCTACTTGAGGGTAGAGGCGGGAGGAGGGAAAGGATCAAAAACTACCTATTGGATACTACACTTATTACCTGGGTGCACCAAACCCCTGTGACATTCAATTTACCTATATAACAAACCTGCACATGTACCCCTGAACCTAAAATAAACGTTAAAAAAAAAGAAAAGAAAATCCCTCTCTGGACATATGAATTTGTTTTTTCTGCCCACAGATCCTTGCTATCCAGGCCTCGCTGACACAATGCCTGATCCACAAACATTGAATCCCCACAACATAGCAAGGGTAACTGAACCTGATCAGTAGGAGGAAGTAGTGCCGCTTTAACATAATGGGAGAAGAGGAGATTCTGCATGGAACCCAGATGGCCCATTTGTGAAGTTCTTGATTCTGACTTGCCCCACTGTGTGTGAACACACACAGCAACCCTGCCACTAAATGCTGGTGACATATCTGCATTGGAAATGAACTTAAATAGTGAGTTGGTTTTACAAAGGCCACAAAAGAGACTTAGGTAATGACTGTTGTTTGTTCTTAGTCTAAGTTTGAATCCATGATTCAAGTTGACATTTTGGAATATCTTGTAATGTCTTTGAAGAATATCAAACCTAACCAAGGGCTCCATGTATTTTGTTTTTTCCTTTTGCACAAGATAAACTTAATTTTGTAGTAGTTTTAGGTATTTGGGAATCATGAATCATTTACTTAAATCAGTTTCAATTTCATTACTTTTCCATAATCTGAATACATAATTGTTCCAGTTTATTTTTAATTTACAAGGAAACTCACAAGGACAAGTTTGGCACTTCTTCACTTGTTCTGAGTTGTTTATGTGGTTGGATTCAGTTATTAAGGCTTAGATCCAGTTTGTACTCACAGTTCTGGCCTGGAGCCTTCTTCTGTGTCTCTGCCTACTTCTGTGGAGGCATGAAGAGAGGCATTATGTCCATGTGATATGATGCAAAACCACGGAGCTCATTTGAGGTGTCAAACTTAGAGGCTGATCCTTACTTTTTCCTTCCCAATGTGTAAAAATAAACATCCCAATCTCCGGCTTCTCTGATTGCATTAGTCACAAGTTGTCACATGATTCCTTTGTTCTTAAAACATTTTTAATGACTGAAAATAACAGTTTTCATCTCATCTTCAAAAGGCTATTTCTAACAATCCCAAATCTGAAGATATGGTTTTAAGTTTCTGAGTGGCAGGAAGTAAACTAAACTTTTTTTAAATGAAAGATATCAAAAGAAATAGTTAGGTCTTTGTCAGACTTTAGCCTTGTGGAAAAATTCTAGATGAAAATTCTGGGATAAATTTTGCAATTCTAACATTACTTTATTCTTTTTTGATCCATTAACTAGGAAGTTTTCCTTAATCATCTCTACTTTGCTAGACATAATGGAATAATACAAAATAAATAGGGCTCAATTTCTATTCAGGACTGTAAGATCTAATGGTACAGATAAAATTAATACACATGAACTCATACAGAACAATCGAGAGTGAGCAATGTGGTGCTGACTTTAAGTATAACAGGTGTTTGGGACAAAGTAGAGATTAGTGAAGATCAACGTAATAAAAGAAAGCTTTATGGAGGAAGTAGTGTTTGAACTGAGGCTTGAAGAATGTACAAAAGGTGGTTAGGAGCAATGGTTCTATAATGAAGCAGACATCAGCAGCTGTGTGGCTGGGGAGCTATGGGGCTCACAGAAGTAAGACAGCTTACCTTTCTAAGCCTTATTCATTTGTAAATGGTGTTAATTACAGTACCTACCTGATTGTTTTATTTTTTGTTTTGTTTTAGAAAATGGGATAACAAATGCAAAGGACTTATTCATAAAAGTTAGCTTTTAATATTAGGCAGAGAGATGAAACATATTGAGGAAGGAAAGCAAGTAACTCAAAGAACAAAGATGGTTGATGCTTATATGCAGGCCAGAGTGTAGGGTGGTATGTGGTAGGGTCTAATGGAAATAAGAAGAGACGGATGAAGTAGCACCGTGCCAAAGAGGAGCTTAGAAGCTTAATATATATATTTATCAACTCATTCAAAAGATATTTAACATCTACTGTGTACAAGTCATTGTGGTAATAACGAGAATTCCATGTTGAAGACTAGTATCATTTCTACCCTCATGAAGCATCGCTCTTGCAGGGAATAGAAGCATTAAAAAATTATAAGTGGAAAAGGAGAAATACAAAAGTTTATATTATTATGAATTCCATAAATGTTTATGACGTTGAAAAAGAAAGCTTTTCTTACCATAAAAATCACTACTAACCTATGTGAGATAAGACATATGATTAGATATGACACACAACTCTCTAAGAAAATAAAAACAAAATCACTCTGTCTATATAACACAATCAATTTGACAAAAAGTCCATCAGGGCTGTAAAACCAATATGAAACTTGATCAAACTTTTGATATCTGGAGACACAGCCTAAGTTCTAAAACTCCTTTGAAAACTGCACAACCAGCTTTATCTTTCCTCAGTCTTTGGGTTCACTCCATCAATGTGTTCCCATTTTTCTGGCCTGAACCTACCCACGTTCTGGCTATGTAAAAACCCTGCAGCTTACTCTGCTTTCTTTATCTCATCATGATTTTGTTTTCTCTCCTGCATTTCCTTCTCTAATGTGGTTTGTGGCCAAAAGCCTCTTTCTTGCACACTTGCTTTCTTATAAGACCTAACTCAGTTCAAGAAATGTTTTCTGCATGTCTACTATGTTTCCATCACTGATACAGCCACTGATTTGGGTTTTATTCTTTCCTGGGATGTTATCTTGCCATAAATATGGATGTTGCACACAAGATAGACTTAATAAAGGTAGAGTTACAGTAGGTTAAATATTACACAAATATATTCTATGTATAAGAGCTATTTCTAGTCACAAGGAGCTGATTCACATAAATAGTGCCTTTTAAAATATTTGGGTTGGTGTGAAAGTAATTGTGGTTTCTGCCACCACTTTCAATGTGTAATAAATAATAAATAAACTCATTAATTAATCCTATGTGTAAGTATCTATGTGCTAGTTTATATGCATTAATGAAAAACATCAACTTTTTCATGATATAACACAGCAAAAGTTGATTTCTCATGTACACAACCCATGTAAGACAACAGAGAAGCTAGGTTTATGGCAGTCACTCAGAGGCCCAAGTGGACAAAGGCTCTATCTTCCTATGCAGCTGCAATCTCACAAGAGCCTCCAGGTTTTAGCAGGGTGACAAAGGGAATAAAGGAAATTATGCACATGATCTTCTGTGCTTTAGCTCAGAGGTGCCACCAGTCACTTTGCTCTCACTTTCTTGGTCAGGGCATATGACATGTTTGTCTAACTTTAATGGGACAAAGACATGCAACCCTCCTATTCTCCCAGAAGGATTAGAGGACCAGGAATATTAGTGAACAATGTCAATCATAATTTATAAGACAAATCAACCTATCCATTTAAGAGACATGCCATATACACACTGCCATTTGTATGCAGCAGAGACATCTGAATTGAACAGAAGTGCAACACCTAACAATTCTCAGATCGTTTGTCACACAGTAATTTCCTGTCAACTTCACTACCTTAAACATCCCCATTTCATAAACAACACTCAGACAAATTCTCAAATAGCTACCAAATATGGAGAATGAACATAGTTCTCCAGCAACTTCTAACAGCAATGACAGCTTCATAACACTAACCAGATTTTCCAATAACATTCAGGGAAGAACTTCTCTTCTGCTAATTTACTTCAAGGAACTTCAATGACTTTTGGCCAAATCCAGTTCTGATTCTATTCTGGTAGAAATTTCATGACAACAAATTATCTAGGGTCTCTTTAATTTTGCTCTGATAGTGTTCCCCTAAACCTGCAAAATCAAAAGGACTGACTGCCATTTATAAGAGTTGGCATGGGGCTTACTTAGAGTCACAGATAATCTAAAATGCAGTATACATTTCATAACTGACATATATTTACACCTGAAAGAAAGAAAATTAGCAAATGAATCTAAAGTGAAAACTTTTAGCTAACCAGTGTTAACTTAGAACTCAAGTATAATCATGTTCATTAAGAACTTCACATTTAAAGATGCAAAAGTATATAGACCATTTTTCAGAAACGATCCTGGCATTCTACTGTTCTCTTAATTCTGAGAAGGTGTATTTGCCATACCTGTAACGCCTGCTTTTTGCAACAGTTTGGGTTATATACTTGTCAGTTTCATATACAACAGTGTAAATACCTTTGCTAGTGATAATCATTGTGATTTTTTAATAATGATTATAAAGTGATAAGAATGATACTTTGCACTGTGTACTTTCCTTTGAATCAGCTTAAAGCTTATGTCACAATCAATATGATAGCCTTTATATTGCTGTCACAGGCTTTCATTGACATTCTAACACAAGCAGCTGTCATAAACCAGCCGAAGAAGAATGAGGCTATTATGTTGGTCTTATTGATTTAAACTAAGTGAAAGTGGTCCATATGTCTTTAAGTTCTTTTAGCACAGCTTCAGTTATGACTTAAAATTGTTTATTGAGAAGAAAAATATGAGTTTCAATTTTCTCCTCATGTATTTAAGACAAAGTATCTCTGCTCTTCTTATGGAAATATGTAGTAACTGAACACGTCTTAGAAAGGTGAGTTCCCTTAAAAGGCTTTTCCTAGAAGTTGTAATGCTCTGTACTAGTCTTCTTATGTAAGAGGTTTGCTATCATACACATCTCTATGATGATAATTGGCCTAAATGGAGATTCCATTGATGATCCCAATTTTGTAGTCTCTATAACTGAGTCAAACGCACAGATTTTCTAATTTGCCCATTTCTCTTTACTTGGTTTATTTAACTAACTGGAGATTATAAATTCACTTAGCTGTTAAATTTTTATGTCTTACCATGGGTTCTCTCAATGGAGACCCTGAGACTAAATGCAGACTAACTACTTAGGGGTGACCCCCAAAACAGGAATAATGGAACAAGCAGATTACAACAGGGAAGGGGGCAAAAATCAATATAAAAATGTGTTACCCAGCACTTTGGGAGGCTGAGGCAGGTGGATCATGAGGTCAGGAGATTGAGATCATCCCAGCCAACATGGTGAAACCCCATCTCTACTAAAATATAAAAAAAAAAAAAAATTAGCCTGGCATGGTGGCACGCCTGTAGTCCCAGCATCTCGGGAGGCTGAGGCAGGGGAATTGCTTGAACCTGGGAGGCGGAGGTTGCAGTGAGCCAAGATTGTGCCACTGCACTCCAGCCTGGCGACAGAGCAATACTCCATCTGAAAAAAAAAAAAACAAAAACAAAAAAACTGTTAGTACGATGGAAACTTAATTCAGCCAGACTTTGAAGAAGCATGGAGAATGTGTCCCATAATTGTTCATCAGAAGGATGGACACACACCAGCCCCACTGGTGCATTAACGGCCAGTATATTCCTGGCCTGGGCATGTCCATGGGCTGAGCAGGAGCTATGGCTGTGGAAAGGATCTCCAGTAGAAAATGGGAAGACTCATCAAGAAGTTTAGTACAGGATGCTGTCAGCTGAGGCTAAGAGTACAGAAAACTGTGCCCTGCAGCTGTGGCTAAAATCAGAGGTTGGCCAAAGGATGGGACAGGAGGCAACAGAAGTGTATGCTACCCTACAAATTTGGTATTAATATTAAATATTTAAAATTCATTTGTCATATTTTCTTTTGAAGCATTATAACAGATTGGCATGTACAAACTAAAGCTTTTTTTAAAAAAAGTACAATTCAAAGAAGCTTTATGACATACTACTTCAGGAATTATGATTTCATCCTCAGAAACCTTCAACACCATCCTGTTACTATAATTAAGGAAACTGTGTAAAACCTTTCTTTCCATCATGCCTCTCCTTTATATTGGATGTTTGATATCCTTTGGGCAAAATCAAGAAGACCCTTGCAGGTCTCTTGGACAAACTTCTCCTGTGCCTGGCCTGCAAGGTATCCAGTGCACTGAATGTGGGTGCAGAATCCTCTGCCTAACAAGACCCACCAAGCTGCCAGGCATGTCACAGAGACATATAGGGCAGACAACAGTGAATCTACCTCTTTTTTTTCCCAGCTTTATCCTGGTATAATAGACAAATAAAAATTATATATGTTTAGGGTATGCAACATGATTTTGTGATATATGTATATTTTGTGAAATGATTACCATGATCAAGCTAATTAACACATCCATTACTTCACATGGTTACCTTTGTGTGTGGGGGGCAGGGTGAGCATACTTAAGATCTACTTTCTTAGCAAATTTCAAGTATATAATACTTTATTATTAATCATAGTCACCACGCTGTACATTAGGACTCCAGAAATTATTTATCTCATAACTGAAAGTTTGTACACTTTGGCCAACATCTCCCCATTAATTAATGCATCATATTAATTGATGTGTAATTAAATGTATAAATATGCATACTTAGTGCATCTTATTATGTTATATATCTGTAAAAACTCTGTTTTTTGCTCTTGGAAATTGATTACAAATTGTTGCAATACTTGCGGTTCACTTACTGATCTGTAAAAATATATACAATGCATATCTTATCACAAAGTATTTGCATGTATGGGTTATTGTGTCTGGTTCATGCTTATCTTTTAGGCTCCCCAGAGCAGAGACTATATTTTGTATATCCCAGCATCCAGGCAGTGGAAACTGAATAAATAATTGTAGCAGACAAAACTGTGATCCATCATATGTCATGGGAGAGAAAAAAGGACAAAAAAAATTACTGAACATTAACTGTACTGGAGTACTTCATGTAGATTATCTTACGTAATTCTCATAATAACCCTGAGGTAGATACTATTACTAGCACTGTCCCACCAATGGGCAAACCGTGATTAAAAGAAATTTAATACCTGGACCAAAGCTGTGAAGTCAGTTAGTTGCGGAATCAGTATTTAAATCGAGGCATCCAAACAGCTGGCTTCTGTAGAATATCCTTAGAATATTTTCCTACTCAGAGAAGGCTAAAGAAGCACGGTGACATTTTGGGAAACCATTTCCTGTTGTAACACAAGGGCCCTTAGTGCTCTCTCTTCTATTTGTTTTACCTTTACATTTATTTTATTAAACTGCACCTCAAAACTCACTGTACACCGTTCTCTGAGCCATCAGCTGCTCACTCAGTAGATCAATGCAGGCCCAGGGCCAGAACACTTTGAAGCTTTTGCTCTAACTTTACAGTCAGTTCAGACCCCTGGTGTTCTTTTGCCACATTTTTGGATTGATTCCTTTCCTCCTGTGCCAGGTTAGCACCATTATCTCTTCTCTTAAACAACAAAAGCAAAATGCTGAAACTGCAGTGAGAACATGCTCTGATTGCTATTGTGATTGCTGTGTCTTTCATTCTGAAGCAGCATAACTTAGAGGATATAAGCCTGACCTCCAGAATCAGAGAGTGTGACTTCAATTCCTGACCTGTTCTGTGGCCTTGAGCAAGGTATTTAATCTTTCTGGGCCTCAATTACTTCATGCATAAAATGGGGATAATAATAGCATCTATTTCATAGGGTTGTTGTGAGGATTAAATTAGTAATTACATGTAAAACTTAGAGCACATTGCCTGGAACATAATAAGCTCTACATGAGGTATGATAAAGAAATACAGTTTCTTCCAGGAATACAAATGCTTGATCTTCCATTGATTTGAATGTAATACCAGCCATAAATTCTATGAACAAACATAGTTTGGAAAGCCAGAAACAGGTGAAAATGTAAAAACTGAAAATACGTAATAAATTCCCAAGTGCCGTTCTCAATATGTGACTCTTACACGATAAACTATCTTCAGCGTTGCCCTGAAGAGTCTTTCATAATTCTAGTATTCTGTCTCTCTCTCTCATTTTCAGTAGCTGTAAACTGTTACTTCAAACCTTCACTATTATACTTCATTTGCATAAATATCTCCAGAGTTAATTCCTTGACAAAGTTTCCTGGGAAATGGCTGAAGACAAGACCATATTTACAACCAGGAGGCAAGTACCAAGCAGTCCAATCTGTGGAGTGTTTTGTTCCCTTGCAAACACACCGCCTTGGTCAGTCAGAACTTGTCCTCTGTTCTTATCTGTTTTCCCTTAACATTGACCGCCCTCACCAACTGCAAAAAGAACACCTTGAAAAGATTAATTATTAATGTCAAAAAAGTCACTTCAAACACTTCAAAAGTCAACATAGAAGGGGGAAAACCCCCAATAACTGATTGTACAGTCACACAACATTAGTGACTTCATTTTATTTATTCTTTTCTTCAGTCTTGGAAACCAAAATGTCAATTCAATTTTATGACATCGGAGACATAAATGGATATGAGTTTAAGATGTGCTGGTATTAAAATATTTATTGCTTAAATCTGACAGTCATATTTATAGTCTTATCTCCAAAGACCTGTGAAGTGTATATTATTAAATGGAATCTATATAGAGACATTTTGTTCCCAGAATATATAATTCGCCTGTTGAGTTTCTTTGCACATACCTGTTTTAAGCTAAAGAATTTCAATGGCTTCTGGATATTCAACTATTTTTTTAATTCCTGTGGAAATCAGCACACAATAAATCACTACAATTGACGGTTTGGGCATTTCACAGAGGTGAATCTCTAGCACTACCTATGGAACTGAAGATTTTCAACACAAGATACCAAACCTGTTAGAAATTATGTTTTCCATTTTTTCAAACAAAATTTCAGGTCACTTTGGCCCACATGCTCCTTCAAGTAGCTGTAAAAATGATTTAAAGATTATAAGCTATCCAATATGTATAGTTTGGGCATTTGGAATCTTTCCAAGTGCCAAAGAATTTTGTGTTTAACAAATATTTTAAGTCCTTAAAATATACAAGATATTACCCTAGCCTCTGTTAAAGCAAGCTAATAAAAATAGCTAACATTTAGAAGGTGCTCACTTTGTGCAGGGCACTGTTCTAAGTACATTCCATGGAATAACTCATTTAATTTGCCCCATAACTCTATGAACAACATGATATTAATTCCCCATTTAAAATATAAGAAAGCAAAACCCAGAGACAAGAATAATTCACATATCTTGTAAAGGTAAAATCGGGACAGAAAAACAGAATGTGACTCTAAAACAGCCTTCTCCAAAGGAAATAGCCTTGGATTTGGCCCTTGAGGAGCTTTCAGTAGAGTGGAAGAAAGGAAGGGAAAAGAATAAAATAGATAAGTCATCATAGAGTAAGCATAAAATGTAGAAGGAAGAGTTTTAAGGAGTTGAAATAAAGGAAGAAGTACCCCCATTTTCATCAAAACTGAAAAGTTTGATTAAGGAAAGTGGCATATTAATTGGCACATTAGAGATGGTTTATATTTTAAGGAGTTGGAGCTGGTTCAAGGCATTCTCAGTAGACGGAAAAGTAAAAGAAGAGGGACAGAGACAGGGTACTGTGAGGCACGTTGCAGGGAAGAGCAAGTAGTTCATTTTAGTAAAGCATGGGATACAGAAAGAGCAGCAGTGGTCTAGGTAAATCTGAAAAATAAAATGAGCTTTGAAATTTTTCAAAAATATTAAATGCTAGATCAAAGAGTTTTGGAACTTAGCAATAGGGAAGTTTAAAGAATTTTTGAATGAGTAAAATGATTGAAGCATCATTGGGAAAATATTTATCTAGCGTTGGCATTTCATTAAATTTATCATCTATTCGACTCCTATTTCCAAACATTTAAGATTAAATGTCTATATTAAAACAGAAAATAAAAATGAGAAAAATGGAAGTGAGATGTACTTTTAGTAAGACTGTAGTAAGACCAAGGAAGAGCCAGTTATTATAATGGCTATCAAGTTAAAACTAAATGAGTGGTTTGCAGGATGGACTGGGCAGAGGAGAGCTCATGATCATTGGTTCCATTCCCTAACCACACTTTAGAATCACCAGGGGCTCTTTCAATATCTCAACACTCAGGACCCATCCCAGACCAATTACATCAGAATCTCTGAGATTCCAACTCAGATGTCAATATTTTTTAAAGCTCCCAGAGAGATTTTATTGTGCTGCCAAGATTGAGAACTATTTTTCTAGCAAGTTAAGTGATGAAGATTTGGCCTTCAGGGCTGACAGTAAGAATGGAAAAGAGGGAAGAAATCTGAAAAATAATATGAAGGAAAAAATCAATATCTCTTCTTGAAAGTGCTGAGAGAATTGTTCCCACAGCTCAACTCATTTTTAAAACATCCTTTTTCACATGAGATTAGACAAGTTTGGAAATTTGGCATTCTTAATCAGAACACAGGTCTCCATTGATACCAAGGGAAAATAATTGCATGGGATGGGGGAAGATGTCACTTATGTGGCAGGCCTCACTCTCCTCATTTTACTTTACAATTATGAACACCTTTCCTATCTTCTTAATGAGACATTTTAAGAACATCGATGCAACAAAACATAGCAAAGAACTCACTAAATGAAAAGGCAGTACTATATTCACGTTAGCTATTACTTTAAACAGAATCATACTTAGTAGGTTCACATTAAACTTATTGCTACTTCCCTGAGATGATAAACTAACATTATGATTTCATGGTATAATCTTTTGTGGAGAAAAAGGAATGCTTCTACACTGTTGGCAGGAGTGTAAATTAGTTCAACCATTGTGGAAGACAGTGTGGTGATTCCTCAAAGATCTAGAGGCAGAAATATCATTTGACCCAGCAATCCCATTGCTGGGTATATACACAAAGGAATATAAAACCTTCTATTATAAAGATACATGCATGTGTATGTTAATTGCTGCACTATTCACAATAGCAAAGACATAGAATTAACCTAAATGCCCATCAATATAGACTGTATAAAGAAAATGTGATCTATATACACCATGGAATACTATGCAGCCATAAAAAGGAATGAGATCATGTCTTTTACAAGGACATGGATGGAGCTGGAAGCCATTATCCTCAGCAAACTAACACAGGAACAGAAAACCAAGCACCACATTTCTCACTTATAAGTGGGAGCTGGACAATGAGAACACATGGACACATGGAGGGGAATAACATACACTGGGGCCTATTGGTGGTGTTGGGGGAGGGGGAGCATCAGGAAGAATGGTTAATGGACGCTGGACTTAATACCTAAGTGATGGGATGATATGTGCAGCAAACCACCATGACGCACATTTACCTCTGTAACAAACCTGCGCATCCTGCACATGTACCCTGGAACTTAAAATAAAGGTTCCAAAAAAAAGTATAAATAAAGAAATAAAATAAATAAAAACCCCTTTTGAAGTTGTTTCTGGCATTTCAACAGGTTGAACATCAAATTCTAGATCCATTGGTTGTGCTCATTTCTCTCATCGCAGAATTAATTATTTTGATACCTTTCTTTAAATAACAGCATCATCAAAAGCTGCATATTTTGGCAATCACTTATAGATTCAATTATTGGTTACCTTTGATTGAACGAGTAACCAGAATGACAACAGCCAAGGTTGTTTTGTTCCTATTGCCTTTGTGAGCCTTTCCTGGGTTTTACATGGTGACATTCAAACTGGCCATAACAAGGCAAGTACAGTTACTCTACCCATTGACCATGGACTACTCTTACTTAGAAGCTGTTTTTGAGTAAATTCCAATGTGCTACCAAACTTTAATTAATCAATTTCCTGTTATATTTTTGCCAGCTATATAAAAAAGGGATTAGAAATGCAAGTTTGAGCCACCTCCCTTAAAAATGCAATACAATTGCAACTTGCCACACAACATTACCCTATGAAATCCTCTCTGGTCTCAAAATTATGAATATTAATTGTTTCATCCAGTACTTTATGTTCCTAAAATATTTTACAATCATGTTTAGTTAATCCTCATAAAATCCCATTTAGGCGTGCCAGCATTAATATTCTCATTTCATAAATCGAGGTTCAGAAAAGGTAAATAATGGTATAAGTGGTTGAGCAAGCCAGTTGAAAAGTGAGATTGAAAGTCTGTGTAGCCATTCTCCTTTCAGCAGCTCACTGTCCTCCCTACAACGTTTCCATGTTAAAGTGCTCCAGTGGACAAATTTTCTTTCCTGTATCTCCAGGGCCTTATTGGGCCCCAAAACCTTTATATTTGCTTGGTAATAGGTCTACTAAGTAACAAAAAACTTAACTTTGAAATGTTACTTAAGTTCTCTGTAATTCAAGTATCTTTTTTTGTTGTTGTTGTTTGTTTGTTTTTTCTTAAAGTACTAGTCCCCAAAACTGAGAAGCTGCATCTAAGATAATTCTTGAATCAAACACTACTTTGCACTGTTGAAGTGGTAAGGGGCAGGAAGCCAAATAACAGGTCCAGGCCAAGGAAAAATTTATAGATGTGAGTGAAGTCAGTTTTCCCTATTCTGCTATTTTTTTTCCTTTTTCTTCCCTCCCAACTATATCAATGTTTAACCAACAAAATTTATTTATTCAACATACTGTTACTGGGAGCCTATTACGGGTCAGGCACTTCATGAAATACTGGAAATTCACAAGAATGAATAATAAATACACAACTCCTACACGCTGGTTCACAGCTTGGTAGGGGAGATAGATACATAAACAAATAGCTCAGACTACAACGTGCTACAAAATGGCACTGAGTTAAGGGCAAACTGGGGTGGGAACACAAAGGAAGCAACAATTAACTCTGCCTATGGGAAGCAGAGAATGGCTGCATTAGAAGGTCCCTCTAAGCTAGGTCTCTAGTGTGCAAGAGTTTGCCAAGGAGAGGAAACAGCACTTTTAAGTGACATTCTTTGGAAGGAAGCTTACATTCTAACAGGATTCTAAATCGTAACTTGAAATATTTAGTATTTTTTCTGAGTGAGGGCCTTCTCTGCCACTTTCCCCAAATCACCATCTATGACTCGGCTGCAAATTATACATTTTTCTATTCTGCACCCTTAGTCTAAATACTAAGGGACCACGGAAACATCTGGTGGTGAAAAGATAGATGAATTTGAAGTTGAGAGCCCCAAATTTAAGATCATTAACTGGGGAGAAGGAAGGGCGAGGAGAGAGACAGAGAGACAAAGAAACGGAAAGAAGATACAAAAGGAAGAGACAAGAAATAAGCAGCAATTGGCATTAGTGTTCACAAAATAATTGCCTTGAGTGTGATCACCTTGGGGCCTTATGAAGTTATTGTATCAAAGGGATTAATGATTTCAAGAATGCTTTGTAAAATGAAGAAGCTACCCAAGTAGATGCATGATTATGAACAGTAAGCTTCAGCCTGTAATGGAGATGGGTTGCATTCTCCCAGGTCCAAATGCAGCTGTGTTCTTGGAGCTGCCCTGTCTGAAGAGGAGACAGAGATGAGAGGAGGCCTGGGAAGATCTGAAAGAGCATATGTGTGCACGGGGTGTGACCTCCTTCAGCTCTGTTGCATTACAGAGAGCATTTCCTGTGCCAGCTCAGCCATAGCCTGCCTTTTCTACAGGATATCAAGCTCCAAGTTTACAGTTCCTATCAGGGAGTCTCTTTGTTTGAACAAAGGCTCATTTGTTAGGAAGTGTCACAGATCAGCGTGTATCAGATGCAAGATTGAATGTCCCTCAAGCACAAAGACATGCAAAGCTATGCCAGGATACCAGCAATGGGGCTTTTCACCATGAGAAAACAGATGGTCAGAGTGAAAAAGGCCAGTCTTTATGGAAAAGAAATTCTTCCAACCAACCCCCACCCCTATGCTCCATTCCCTCTCTCCCCACTCCCTCTTTCACCCGTTGCACTGACAGGGAAACATTCGATATGCTGCAACATCATCTGATGTTTGCGTCCTTTTAATTAAACCAAGAGATCTGGAATAGGGATGCCCTTGTCTGTGCAGAGAAATGATTTCAAAAAGAAGATAATAGAACCTCTTTTTCTTCAGGCTTGCAAGAGGCTTGTGTGTAATTTGTCCTTTGCAAGAGCAATCAAAGATAACCGGTGCACAATTGATTACGGGCTTTGTGTCTTTTTAATTACTTGTTTCTACACACTGGTTTAGTTACATGCTGAAAGCAGATCCGTCTGAGTTCCCTCTAAGCTGTAGTGCTTTCTTTTGCTTACATGGTTTAATAATAAAGCTATTAGTAAGCCACCACCACATAGAACAATACTATCAAACTGGGTAGATCTTGAGTCTTGCCTTTCTTTATTCTTCCAATAGACTATTAGATGTTTTCATGGAAAACAAGGTTAAAGAATACGACATCATTGCTTAGCTATAGAGAATTATTCTACAATTTCAGGAAGGTAAAGTCTTTGACATTCCGAAAGCAGAGTTCACAGGACAGAAAAGTTAGAATTAACACAGCAGGTTTTTAGTTTGTTTTTTTTTATTTTAATTAACAAATACAAGAATAAATTAACTCTCTCTTTTTAATGAACTCTAATCTATGGACTTATAAACTGAATTCCTTGGAAAACCCATAGAAAAAGATGAAAAGCTAGCATAGTGCATAGATCAAATTTATTATTGTTTGTATTCGATGCACTAAAAATGCTGTCAAAGCAGTAAATGCCAGATGAAAATATAGAAACCATTTTATTATTAAGTTTTCAACCTAAAAGGTGAGACAGTAAAAAAGGAGTTTCATAATGATAGCCTGACTAACTAAACCTCTATGCTACCATTAACCTACTACTAATAGTAATGCTACTATTAGTGCCCTAGAGAGAAAGAAAAGCTAAAGATTGTAACCACACAAAAGAAACACAGATAATTTCAGTATTTAGACTCTGTTACTATAGCTGCTGAAGTGGGAAATAAATGAAAAGCCTAACAAAATGTGTGATTCCTCACTAAGGATACTATATACAGAGACCCAGCCTTCTGCTTTATCACCTCCGTAGACATGAGCTCCCTGAAAATGGGGAAACTACCCCAAACTCTGAAAAAATCTCTGAGTCTAGATCCCCACCCACTTGTCATGCTCTCAGACCCTTTATGGATTACTTGGGCCACGGCAATAGATTCCTCCTCATTTCTAGCCATGCTCCCTATTTTACAAGCACGTATCTGCCTATCAAGTGTTCAGTATGTGCTTGGCTGCCTGGAGAATGCAGAAAGGTGGCTCACGTCTGTAATCTCAGCACTTCGGGAGGCTGAGGCGGGAGGATCACTTGAGGTCAAGAGTTTGAGACCACCCTGGCCAACATGGTGAAACCCCATCTCTACTAAAAAATACCAAAATTAGCCGGGTGTGGGGGCAGGTGCCTGCAGTCCCAGCTACTTGGGAGGCTGAGGCAGGAGAATTGCTTGAACCCAAGAGGCGGAGGTTGCAGGGAGCCGAGATCACACCACTGCACTCCAGCCTGGGTGACAGAGCAAGACTTGGTCTCAACTTTAAAAAAAAAAAAAAATTACCTCTTTGAGGCATGGTTCCTCCTGGCAAAGAGCTGGTAGTCCACGCAGGAAAATGAACAAATGAAATGGTGAAAAATTAACATTATGAGCTCTAACTTACACAGAGGAGAAGGAAATCCAGACACAAAGGGCAGAGAGATGAGACCTCACAGAGTATGTGGGACTTAAGCTGTGCTGAAATATAATGGGTATTGAACAGATTTGGGAAGGCAAAGAGCAGAGAGCATTGCAACATGGATTCATGAGGCAGTCATGGGTAGGGCAGGATGTAGACATGGAGAGAATGGAAAATGAAGAACTGTGGATAGGATCAGGCTGATTACAAAAAATTTTAATGCCAGACATTTTTTAAACAAATATTTATCTGGTATCTTCTGTATGATGACTGTTGACCTAACCACTGGAGATTATAAAAGGAAGAAGACATAGTCTCTACCTCCATGAAACTCACCATCAGATAGAAAAGAGAAACTGGTCATATCAAGCACCCAAAGTTATTATGTATCTGTATGCCATTCTAGCAGAACTTTATACTTACACTAATGCAATAGTATTATTTATTTATATGTTTATCTTATACCCAATATAATGTATTATCTTGCTGATTGTTGCAACACATGTTCCTGTGTTATGCTCCTCCATGTTGATAATTAGTACTATTTGTTAAATTCTAACATGGTTCTTTCTTCCCCTTTCCAACTGCTTCTTTCCACTTGCTATTTTAATCCTGCAGCATTTTCTGTCTCTGTTACCACAGAATTTCATTTGGCTCATACTGAATCTCTCCTCTGGTCTTGCGCATTTGTGATCAGAGTTCTTCCACAAGGTTCACCCATTTGTACAGTTGTTAAAACATTTAAAGATTTGATTATGTATTTATATAGGATTCTTAGGATGCTGGAGTGTTGTGGAAACCACAGTGGAAACCACCTGATCTTTGGGAAAACATACCTAAGCACTGTAAATACATGACTTAATGAAATATATGCCTAAGCACTGCATTTGTATAGCTCTATAATGGAGTTATGAGCAAGGCACTATGGGGGGACAGAAGGAGGGGCAACGAGCAAGCACACAAAGGTGAATTTGGTATAGATCTATTGAAGGGTAAATGTAAATTTTCCTTGGGTGCATTATGAGTATTCCAGGTAGCATAACCTAAAAACAGTAAGTCCCCCATCTTATCTGCTCCCCTTCCTTCGGCAAATTCTCTTCTAAATTATTTAGAAATGATGTATTTCTTGTTTCCTTCCCCTACAAATGCCTGCCTTACAGAATGTGCATTGTTGGTGGGCTCTGATGCAAATCGCTTCGCAGCAGAAGCCACTCTGCCATTATACTCTAATTTGCAGCCAAGCTGGCTTTCAGCTGGTGCCTTGTCCTTGGGCTGTCGTTCACTGTCAGGGCCTCTCCAGGGTGTGCCAACTGTTTGCTTAACAACAAAGAAGGAGGGAAGCAGTCATAAGTCAACGATTTCCAAGAAAAGCCTGCCTTGGCTGCCATTGTTCCAGAACCTAAAATCATGTAGCCATGATTAGAGCTGCCCCTGGGCAAACCTATGAAGTACAAAATATTTTTCTTAGTTAATATCCATTTTCCCTTTGCTGCTACTCTTTCCCAGTCCACAGACTGGACCCAGCAATTCCAGAATATATTTAGTCTACCTTCTCTGGATAAGAATTTAATCAGCGATTCTCAATTGAAAGGCTAGTACTCAACCCCTAAATATCCCTCACATGTTCACACACACACACACACAATTTTGCATATAATTTCAAGTAACTTACAAAATTTTCCCTGAAGTCAGCCTAGGTTTAGAACTCATTTCAACCTCTTTGTCTCTTCTTTCTCTTTCTTTTTAAACCCTATCTGTTTTCCCACATCATCTCACATCTCACTTTTTGGTAAGTAAAAGCTTTCCAATCGAATTCATAAGAAAGTGTTTTAAAAGTGATTTTAATATATTATTTAATTTTTTATTTACTTCTTTAGGAAAGAATCAATAAAATAACTGATTATTGTCCCAGTGAAAGTCAAACTCCAGCTAAAAGGAGACATGGGTTTACTGCACCCTCTGCTCACAGAGCTACTGTTGAGACAACTGCAATAAATTTGTTTTATGAAAACTTGGGCATGACTCATAAGGAATTCTGAAGAGAAATTTCATATTTTTCTTCTTTTTCAGGGTAATTAAATATCAAGTTGGAGAGACTAATGGTTAAAATTTCCTTCTCGTTGGACACTGAGCAACGGCTGTCCAATTTTAACAGCTGCCGACTGCCTCCCAGTGATGATATTTTCAAGAAACACCATTTGTTTTTTTAGCACAGCCTCAGATGGTGCTTGTTCATCTACAGGCATGACTCTAGAACAGTTTACTTGGTGTCCTCTCTCCTCCTGGTGGCTTTCAAAATTGTTCTGGCCTTCTCAAGAAAAGGGGAAAAAATTAATTAGTTAGAAAAGTTAGTGAGAGTATAGCACAGGTAAATACACAGTATATGCAAAATCATTGAGAACTGAAGGAAGACTTTAAAAAATATATAGTGTAGTACAGTGCCAGCCATTTCATATTCCAAAAATTAATAAGTACAGTATGTCATTTAAGTATTTCATAACGTGAATTAGCTCTGAAATCCCGATTCATTCCACCTGATAGAATTTTTATGTGATCTTCTTACTTCTGCACTAAACTTAAAAAAAAAAAATTAGAGGCCCAGCGCAGTGGCTCATGCCTGTAATCCCAACACTTTGGGAGGCCAAGGCAGGTAGAACATGTAAGCTCAGGAGTTTAAGACCAGCCTGGCTAACATGGTAAAACCCTGTCTCCACTACAAATATAAAAATTAGCCGGGCATGGTGGCGTGTGCCTGTAGTCCCAGCTACTTGGGAGGCTGAGGCATGAGAATCGCTTGAACTCAGGAGGCAGAGGTTGTAGTGAGCCGAAATTGTGCCACTGCACTTCAGCCTAGGCAACAGAGCAACACCCTGTCTCAATTAAAAAGAAAAAACAATTAGAAAAATGAGCAATTGCAATGGGTCACACCTTAGCCATTGTTGGATTGTCGTTAGGCTCTTGAGAAGAATCAAGTTAGAAAAATCTTTTGAGGCCCTAGAGTGGGAAAATCTGTATGTGAAGGAAGATAAATCCATGTAAGTCCCACATTCTAAAGCAGAAATGGCAAAACCAAGATGTATGTACTACTACATCCCCTTCTATGTCTACTTTAAACATTATTAATTGATAATGACATATTTCTCTGTTTAGCCTAACACAGTCTCAGAATCCTCTGAACACAGATATACAGGCATTTCTCTACCAATTGTTTGGAGGGACAGATGAAATAAAGCTCATTCGCTATGTCTGTGCTAGATTATAATAGAATCACCTGGCTATTGCAAATGCAGTAAAACTACCTGAATTTTATATGAGATAGAGAGATAAAGGTCCAGTGAAATGAACCCCCATGCCATGTGACTGGAGCAGGGGTCATGAACCATGGCCTGTGGGACAAATCTGACCGGCCAAATGCTTTTATAAATAGAAGTTTATTGGAACAACACCACAACCATTTGCTAAAGTATTGTTCATGACCACTTTCCCTGCTTTGGATTATATTAGCCAATAACTCAACAAGCTAGCTTGAGTTGGATTTTTTATTTTCATTCAAGAATGACACATATTCCAGAACTTTGGATTCTGGTTTGGCCTCCAAAAGCTACAGAACTTTCCATAATATAACAAAGAACAAAATAAGAGCCTATGATCAGCTTATAAGTCTCAGTGGCATTTGTGTTTTTGGGAAGCATGGAAGCATGCTCCCTCCTCTGAAAACAGACATGAAATGCAACACAAAGCCAAGAGTTCTTTTCCCTCCTGTTTCCTTCCCTTCTCATTTGTCTCCCCTCCCATCGGCTTTTCCTCTGGCATAGAGATCCAGGCATGGCTTTTTTCCCCCTTTTATTTTTAGTTGTCACATAAAAATTGTACATATGTATGTGGTACCGAGTGATATTTTGATACGTGTATGCAATGTGTAATGATCAAATCAGGAAATTAGCATATGCATCACCTCAAACAAGTATCATTTCTTTGTGTTGGGAATATGCAAAATCCTCTCCTTTAGATTTGAACATATATAATAAATTATTGTTAACTACAGTCATCCTACAGGGTTAGCTTGAGTTGGAAAAATCCAATGCAAGCTAACCCTGTAGGGTAACTATGGTTAATAATTTAAAAACACTAGAACTTATTCCTCCTATCCAGCCGTAATTTTGTATCTGTTAATGAAACTCTCCCCATTCTCCCCTTCCCTTTACCCTTCCCAGCCTCTAATAACCACAATTCTACTCGCTACTTTTATAAGCTACCTCTATAAGTTTATTTTTTAGCTTCCACATATGAGTGAGAACATACAGTACTTTTATTCTTGTCCTGACTTATTTCACTAAACAGAATATCCTCTAGGTTCATACATGTTGCCACAAATGACAGAATTTCATTCTTTTTATGGCTGAGTAGTACTCCATTGTGCATATTTTCCTTATCCATTCATCTATTGATGAACATTTAGGTTGAGTCCTTATCTTGACCAGAATGAATAGCTCCAGGTATGGCTTTTATATATCCTGCAAGGCTTTTTCTAAGACAGAGAAAACTACTCTCGGGTGAGTTATGTGGTCAAACACCATGCTAAGCCTGTTTGCCATTCCTGCAAATGACCTGCCCGCAATGTTCACTACTGCTCTGATAAGAAGGTACGTCAGTTAACACAGCACCACACTGTCATTCATCTATAGTGCGAGCTGCTACATATGTTCATGTTTAAGGCCACTCTGATTAACTCCACGTAATTTGTTCAAAAGCATTCTGGTCTCAACATATTGTTTGCTATCTTTGTAAAAGACTAAATCAAAATAATTCCTTCAGGAGTTTTAAGGACACACACACACACACACACACACACACACACACCAGAAAATGGGGGCAGAGAATTAATAGTTTTATGCTTTCTCATGCACAACTTTATTTATTCCTGATAACATTCTGTGACATAGAAGTTATCCTATTTATTTTATTGAGAGTTTCCTGACACAGATGGACCCAACAGACAATTAATTGGTCACAACCCTGATAACTAAACTGACTAGTAAAACCTCATTCTCATCCTTAAGGATTGTTTTTACAGAGAATAAGTCCTATATTGTTGTGCTATCCACAGGTTTTCCGTGAGGTTTTTTTTTTATTATTTCAAAATTCTAATATCAGAAGAGAAAGAAGTAGGCAGCAGAGAAAAGAAGAAAAGACTTAAAGAGAATGTTGGGAAAGGGAGCAACAAATGAAGATCTGGGAAAGGGAAACGGGGTGTTATTTTCATCCTAGAAATTGCTGTTAAAGCATATTCCCAAAAGATATTCCCACTCCTTTATAAGGAACCAGATGAAACCATGTGTGTGCCAGGTGTGAACAGATGTATATTCCACAGTCCCTTCCATGGCTATATTGAGTGGATAATAAAACCCTTTGATGAGAACTTCAATGAACACAGCGGCAGCCTGGCATTATTTAATCACACTGTACCTGGCACACACAGGACAGAGTCTCAGAGGTTGTGCTGTGGCAGAAATGAAAGGATTTCAAATAGGAAATTCCTGTTAGGGCTCTATAGCTGGGTCTGCTGTGAAGACTGCAAAGTCAGCTTAGGCAACACAGCATTGTAGAGTGACTAACTGCTCACTTTGCATGTCCCACAGTTCCAAATCCACAGCTCAACTTGCCTTAAAGGACAATATTGCTGGGAAGCAAAAAAATAGCAGGAACAAACAATAATGAAGACTTTGACAACAGTCTACTGGAGAGGACAAGAGGTCAATAACGGTCTCTGCCTCTTTCAGGGCATTTTCCAAGTGACTGACAAATGCTCAGCATTTTCATCCCTATTTAGCAAGAAGAGAGAGGAACTGCAACCATATTCCACTGAGTTTTAGTGGCAGACAGAGTTGGTGGATATCAATTATGTTTATTCAGCTTTATTCAGCACATTCTTCTGCCAACTGAGCTTTAAAGCAACACAATTGGACAAAACCAGCACAGATTTCACACAAACAAGTTGACTGCTCTTGCTTTTTCCTAATACCACCCTTTCTAGCAAAGGGCAGATTTAACCATATAATGGTAAAATAGGGAGCTTTTCTTTTCTGTTTGCCAATCCAGATTGGTCAATCCATACTAGCGTTAAACTTCCTTCTAATTAGAATGTTTCCAGGTCCTCTTTTCTTTAGCAGAATTCACTAATATCTAACAACTAATGCTTCTCTGCACTGCCTTTTCCAGCATTTACAAGGTAGTGGTGAAAAGCAAGAAGTCTGGAGCCAGACTACCTGAGCTCTGACTCTGTGTAACCTTGGGCAAGTTAATTAACCTTTATAAGCCTCAGTTTACTCATCTGTAAAATGGGGGAACCGTGCCTTGTAGGGTTTTTATGAAGTTGAAGGAGCTAGTGCAAAGCAGTTAGTAGAGAGCCTTGAATGGCATAAGAAAAGCTCCATCTATATATCCCTGTCTCTCTCTCTCTCTCATGTATATATGCTGTTTCAACAATTCATTATTATTGGAATGTTTTGTGATTGTCCTTTTAAAAAATCGTATGGAAATTCTTATTTCCTCCTTCTTTAAAACAACCAGCAACCTTTCCTTTACAGCTAAACAACATGCACCCAGCTCTCCTCCCTTTAACTGATCTGTGGCTTCTGACCCATGATAACAGGCTTCCTGGCTCCCTTTGATTCCAGCAATAGACTGTTACTATTTCCTTCTATCCTGAAACTCAATATACCTTCCTCTAGATCTAGTAGTGGAAAAAAGAATATAAGAAAGGAAAGTAACATTGGAAAAAAAAAAAAAAAGAAAGGAAAACTAGATCTATTTCATGCTTGTTTGGCTGGATGATCCATATGACCTTTTTCTGGTATCTTCTTTTGATGGTTGAAATTAACCATCTTTTTAATACTTAGATCACTTGCACTAGAAAAAAAATAAAATAAAAGAGAAAATAAATACAATTCTTTTAACTTCAGATCTTATTTTTGTGCAGCTGTGCATACTTTTGTGCATACTCTTATGCATACTCGTATGCATACTTTTATTCAGAAGCTGATAAACCTTAAATTGTTAAATGGTTTTAATAGAAAGCTGAATTCATTTTTTTAAAAAAACCAAAAAGGTCTAACTATCCCTGAAAATAGCAATACCATCTTCTTGTGGCTTGCTATATGAAGTGTCCAGCACTCACAAAGCAATGCCTTTAGTTAGATGAGTTGTTTACTCATGGGTTTCAATACCCCTGCCATTTTTGATCATGAAAAAGAAAATTACTGCAAATCAAGGTAAGTAGAAAAGAAAAAAGGAAAGAACAAAAAAAAGGGAAAATGACTCATGTGCTCAAGACTTCAGTGTGAAATCCTCATCATCCTTTCAACTCACTCTGAATTAAGGAAGTGGTGCGTGACATGTGCTGAAGCTAGATCAGCAGCATAAGCTGTACAGATGTGCCCATCTGGTATGCAGGTGTTTGTACAGATATTCTCCAGCCAAACTTTCAGGAGGTAGCATTTTTGTAAAACTGGCTCCTCACTAGCACAGGGAAAGCAAGAGAGAGGGACCACCCACTGATAATAAATAATGTCATTGCTAGGTTGACCACATGCCCGCAAAGATTGATTCTTAAATTTGATATGCGTCAGAACTACTTGGGAAACTTTATAAAAATGCAGAATCTTCAGCATCTTCCCCAAGAGATTTATATTCAATATACTATGGTATACTCCAGAAATCTGTTTTTAACAAACATGCTAGGTTATTCTAATGTAACTGTTCTTTAGTCCACACATCAAGAAACACTATCCTAATACATAGAATAAAATCGGAAAAAAAAATGTAGAAAATAAAAAAAAAGTTTTCTCCTACAAAGTTTGTAGCAATCCTCCCCATTATGTGAATACTGTCCACAGCATTCACAAGCAGAATATTTAACCACAAAACCAGACAAAGGTATTTAACCAAGCAAACTCTGAGTATTAACAAACTTTTAAACAATAATTTATGTCTTTATTTATCAGGTCCTGCACCTACACAGCAACTGAGTACAACTCAGTTTTAGAATAGCAACAAAACATACATATCTGAGGTTGGTAGCTTTATACCCTACCATAAGCCTGGTAGCATGCCCTATATATTAGTCTCAGGTGTCTTTCTGTGACCACTATCAATTAGGAATAGGTGTCCCCTAGGAATTCTTCTCTGAAACAGCTCCCAGCAACCAAGAGTCACACATCCGCTCACTTATTCCAAGACTAGAAAACAGAAAAAAGATAGATCTGAGGAAACATTCAAGAGCCAGATCATAGAAGTAATTTTGGAACATGTTGAATTCAGACTTTATTTAGCAGGCTAGGGGAAGTCATTGAAGCATTTTGATTAGTGAAGCATCATGATCACAATTAGTTCATAGATTCCACATAGTTTAGGCTATAAACTGCAGATTTTATGATAATGTATGTAAAAGGATTCTGCTAAAACCAAAAAGTGATGTATAGTAAGGACATATGGATGTGATAAAATTATGTCATTAATATAGTTACTCACACATCAATATGTTCCTCCCTCATTCAAAGTAAGAAAAAAAAAGCTGAATATGGCATTTCTTGTTAGCCTCAAGAGTAAATTTCTAAGAATAATGTTCATTCAATAAGTACTTATTGCATGTCCATGTTATGTTAGGCACCATGCTAGGAGCTGGGGAGCAAAACAGGGAGGGTCTCCACTCTCCAGGTGTTTACAGTCTGCTGAGACAGACACTGAACAAATAACCAAACAAGCTGTGGATTTTCCACATGAATCTTTGCTATGTCTGGCAATACCGTGCTTTCATTTCTTTTAAAATGTGAGCCCTTTCCCTATTCTGCCTTTCTTTAAGGACTCCTAAGCAATCATCAGAGGTCTCAAACGGACCGCCTGCAGACCTATTTTGTTTGGCCCACACAATGCTGAAGTCTACTTATTTTTTTAATTTGAATTTGTTGCCAACATAAAATATAAATTCACAGTTTCTCTTGAATATTTGGCCACATTGAGCCTCAGTTTTCACAAGGTAACAAGTGGCTGGAGCTGCACAGCAGCTGCCCTCTTCCAAAGTCATATGTTTCTTCTGCTTGCCCACGTGTAAGACCAGTTCTTATCACTTTGCTGCTGCACAGGCCGTAGGTCTGCTGGTATTGAGCATCTCAAGTTGCTATTTTTCTTATACCTAGCTCAGTTTACTCATCTACATTGCTTGCCAGACCCTCTTAGACAGTTTAGTTTTCAATTCCCACTCTACAGAGAAAAGTTAGGCAATTCTTTTACCAAATTCTCTTTAGCATGTTCCTTCCCCTTATTCTGCGGCTCCTCAAGTGTCTACACTAAGTAATTGAATGTTGTTTCTCTGTTTATTTATTCAAATATCTCCTCCACTTCCCTTTCCAACTGTGCCATTTCTCAAATCTATTTAGTCTAAGCAAACAAGTTAGTCATTGTTCAGCACAAAATATGACCTGCTACTTTCTGTTTCATTGACTTCAATCTTTCTAGAATCTCTCTCTAGAATTCATCCCAGCTCTCCAAATTCTGATTGTCCAATTCCATCTATCCTCATGTCCAGCTCAAATCCCACACCTTTTCCACAAAGCCATTCTTGACTTCCCTAGCCAGATGTGACATAACCTCCCTGTGAGCTCTCATACAATCTTATCTGTAAGGCCCCTTGAGCTTTGTACCCCAAAACATAGCTCTCTACATTTGAACTCCTGGAAGGGGGCATCCTGTCTAACTTATCTTCTGTTCCCGATTAGCACAGTACCTGGCAGAGAATACTGAGCATTTCCACCATAAATGAAGAGAGAGTCTACTTAAAACACATAGTAAAGGAAATAAGGGGTGCTGAATGTATTTAACCTCCTCAAGGATACTAATAGCTGTTTTCAATGCCCAAGCCACACAGACATAGACTTGTATAGGGGATTATTTTGTATTTGCTTGACCTAGTATTCCTTATATTTGCTGTTCCCATACATGTGCCTCATGGAACATGCTCATTCATTCCATGCATTTCAATAATTTCTTACTTATAATCTAGTCCAAGATATTTTCTCTTTTCTCCCAATCAGAATATTACACAAAATATTCTAGATTACACAAAATATTGTTGATTCTAGAGTCGAGCCACAACAAGATTTGGAGTCTATCTTGAATGCAAGCCCTTGAGGAGCAGGAAATCTCACCTATCATGCCTTATACTGTGAAACAGATGTTCTGTTAACAAGTGCTTTTGATATATATTTATAACTTATCTGAACATTGAACTAGAGCTAGAATGCATCCCTGTGATTTTGGTATGAATGTGTTTACTTCTACCCGTTAAAAAGGCAATATATTTTTCTCTAAAATGAGAAAAGAAAAGCAAAAAGATATACAGAGCAGTTTAATTTCTTATCCAATTTCACATAGTTTCCAGAATCATCTAGACTATTTAATACAAGTATATTTTGAAAACCAGTCTTGTATATTCGTGTGCTACTTTTGGGCAAGAGTATCCTGAAGTCTTCAATCATCCATTCAGATGCTCAGTTAACACTTCTTGAGAGCTATGTGCTAAACAACCTGAAGCACACACACAAAATTTTCCTGTTCACTACTTATCAGGGTACTTCCAAGCTCAAAGGAGATTTATTTATTTTTATAAGGCAACCTTTCAACCAGTCTCACCTCCATGCTCCTGGTTCATACTTTCTTTTGTGTCAGCCAGCCATTTAAAAATAAAAATAAAATAATTAAAATAAAAGCTGTTCTCTTCTAGAGGGTAAAATATTTCAGAGCCTAAAGTGCACACAAGAAGATTGCTTATAACTACCCATTTTAGTTACAGAGTCCAACTTGGCAAATTACAGTGGACAAATCTGTGTTTTAATTCCGACCTATTTCATACTCAGGCTAGCCCAGCCATTTCCCTTATTTCCAATTCCTTGGGGATGCCAGAACCTTCCTGGCTAAATCCTAGGCATAACATCCTAAATTCAAGGCACAGCTTCACTCCTTGGCATTCACCCGAAGCCCCTAAGCTGGTGGCTTCTCCTTTCCTGGTTGCCGTCACTGGACCTCCTGATGGCCTGTCTTAGGACATAGACTGGGTATGTTTCCATAAATTTTTGCCCCCTTCTGCTCTTAATTCAAGTCTCACTTCCTCTGTCTCTTTTCTGTTCGCAGACAGATTCACTCATTCTCTTTCTCTTCCCAACCTGGACAATCATATTGTATCCTGGTCCCATTTCCTGCTGTCAGTCAATTCCAACTCTTAATCTTCTGTTGATAAGTAGAAGGCTGTTTTTTTTGTTTGTTTGTTTGTTTGTTTGTTTGGTTTGGTTTTTTTTCTAATTGGTGGCTCAACCCTTGTGTTTCTATACTAAAGGGTAAAGAGGTGAACCTAAAATGCCTTCCATTAATGTACTTTTGGTGAGGAAAGTTAGCACAAAGTGGAATAAAAGTCACTAAGTTCAGTCTATTAGTTACTCAGTACATATAAATAAAGAGCAGATGCTAGGGCAGTGTTTCTCAAAGTGCTGTTAAACAGACCACTTGCCTCAGCCTCATTTGTGAAAAGGCAGTATTGGGGGTGATGTAAAAGGCTGCTAGATAAAATGCACATTCCTGGGCTCTACCCCAGACTGACAGCCAAAATCTCTGAGGATCTACTAAGAATCTGAGTTTTTTACAAATGTCCAGTTCTTCATTTAATGTACATTTAAATTTAAGAGCCGTTACACACCTGTCTCTATTATCCTTTGAAAACAGTTGTTCTTTATCATGTATTTGTTGAGTGTCTAAGATCTAGGTTTCCTCTATCTTTGATACAGTATTGAATATGTGCTCTTGTAGGCACTGGAGATATAGCAGAGAATGAATAGACAAGTTTCTTACTCATGAATCTTACATTCTTCTGGGAGAAAGAGATTTGTGGTCATCATTGCAAGAAAATAAAATGAAAATTAATGAAGAGTTCCAGCTACTTCATGAAGAATAAAGGTTCATACATAGACACAGTGCCTCTATACACATATATTTTCAATATTCCCATAAAATAAGAAAACATAAAATGGAAAAAAAATAACTAGAATATTTAGTTTTTGTTCTTTTAATTTCCAGGAATTACTTTGGGATATTATTTTAGATTCTTTTAAAAGTTTTCAGAATATTATTTTAAAGGCTTGTTCCTACTAAAACATATCTGTTCTTAGTAAGACAAAAATTTTAAATACTGAGCTGTGAGAGATGAATTCTTAGTGAAGAACATAAACATTAACCCACCCCATCAGAAAAGCAGTACCAAGAGAAATTGTGTCAGTTGGCAAACAGGCACCAGGGCATGTACCCTGAGTATATATAGGTTGGATGTGTAAAGGTAGTATTCACTACCAAGTTGCCTCCAAAATCTCTTGAAATTGTGGGGTCCACACTCAGCCTTTCACTACCACTATATAGAGAGAGTCACAAACAAATGCCTTTCTAGATTTAAATAGAAATTAAAGGGGTGAAGGGAAGGATGAAAAACATATGAGCATCTGTGAGCCAAGCTGCCACTTTCACTCCCCCTCTATGCTCTTGCACAAAGACATATTTCATTTGAGAGTGTGAATATATGTGTGACCAACAAGAAAGCTGAGGATTTTCAAATCAGCCAGCAATCCCTGGGCCATTTCAGCTGTGTTTCTATTTCACAGAGCCTCTTGGGGACAGCTGGGAGCAGGTGTGAAGTTCCAGTTTATTAACAAGTTAAGTCAGTGTTGCTGTGCATTTTGAGGGGCCTAATAGACTGGCCAATCTCCATGAATATAGAATAGCACTGCACTGGGAAGACACACAAAAAATGAAAATACTACCTACTGTTATTACTATTACAAATGGCACCTGTTGGAGACATACTGTATTCCGGGGACTGTGCTGACTCTGATGAATTATGATGTTCATTAAATTTTTTAGATAAATTAGTAAAAAACATTGAGAAATTATAGTTGATGCTGAAAATCCAACCCGTATCAAAGAGATGCTCTAGGTTGTCTTCCCCACATATTGACTTTAATTTCTTGTTTGCTTTGCAAACGGAGCTTAAAATTTGGGGCATGTTGTCTGCTGAGTACAGTGTGACCCATGAGATTTGATTAACCACGAAAAGATTTCAGAGGCTATAATCTCTGCCACGGCAGGTGGAATGTTAATATTATTTATTTTTACTTTATTTTATTTTTACTGGGCTTTGGGAGGGTACCAGAAGTAAGGAAATAGAACATAAAGTAGTAGTGTTATACAGAATTTTAAGAAAATATTTAGTATCATTCCTTAATTTTCAACTTAAAATGAGGACCAAACATAGTCTGATTTTTTATGATCTCCTGTATTTCCTTTTGTATTCAGGCTTTTGCTTCAACCATCTGGCTATCAACACATGGTTTTCAAGCCAAATAAAGTTCATCTAATGTTCCTTTTCAGAATTTTTTGCCTACATATTCAGTTCATAGGAGTGGGAGACCAGTAAAGCTAAAGCAGTTACCAGCCTTTTTGTAATCCACAACCATCAGGGATCACATCCAGGCTCAGAACCACAAGTAATCCTAATTGTAGCCAGTGGGAATTGGTTTTAAAACTCAGAGGTGTTAAAGATTAGATCCACAAAAATTGCATAATGGCACTGGGCTATAATAAAGGATTACTTATGAAAAGAAAATAGATGTGAATAATAATTTCTCATTATCTTGACTTATGTTTGTCTCACACTCACATGACTGAGTCAAAAATGAAGCTTTTCTATGTACAGTTGTTATTTGGGGGAAAATGCAGGCTGCTCACCACTGGATTTCTGAACATTTAGCCTGCTATTGAAAAATATATAAAGTCCTTTTATAAATTTATCCATTTCTTTTATAAACCAGGAGAGTGGTGCAAACATAAAAGCACCAAGGAGAGTCATAGGAGCCAGCCAGCTTCCACGAGGAGAGACTATGGAAACCAATCTGAGAAGACTTGGGGGAAGCATGTGAACTCTCTCGAAATACCTGAAAGCCTATCAAGGCTTGTTCTTTTGTTCCCAAGGAACAGTAATGATAAGTGTTCTATTTATTGTTGAGTACCCACCAGTATCAGGCACCAGGCAAGTGCTTTTAATACGTTATCTCTAATTTTTATATCAACTACGAAGTAGATAAGTTTATCCCATTTAATAAGTGAATAAAGGGGGAAGGAGTGGTACACAGAGTATACACAAAGTGCTCAAGCTGCTCACCCAAACAGACATTCCAATCTAGGTCTCTCTCCACCTCAGTAAGTCACAATTCCACCTTTCCAGTTGCTCAGGAGACACCTTTGAGCCCTTTGACATCCTAAAGCTAATCCTTCAGCTGATTACATCTGCTCTACCTTCAAAATATATTCAGAATCTGGATAATTCCCACCACCTCCACTATTGCTAGACTGTTCTAAACCCATCCATGTTGTTTATTACACAGGACATCACATCCATGTTACTAATTTTGTACCTTCCTCCTAATGGCCTCCCAGCTTCTGCCCACAGCCCCTGGTGGTCTACGTTTAACACAGCAGCTAGGGTCATCCTTGAAAAACTAAGAGTTTTTCTCCTCTGTTCAAAAGTATCCAAAGACACCCTAGCTTAATATGAATAAAAGCCAAAGTTATTATTACAGTTGCTTGTATAAGACCCTACCCAATCTGGGTTCTGTTATTTCCCATCTCCTTGCTCCTCCTCAAATACCCTGGCTCGGGGTCTTGGCACTTTCTGCACCCTCTTGCTGGAATGCTCTTTCCTGAAACATCTTCATAGCTCACCTCACTTCCACCTCCTTCAGGACATTATTGAAGTGTTCCCAACCCACTGAGGCTTTCCTGACTACCAGATTTTAAGTTGCAACCTGCCTATCCAGTGTTTTTTTCATAGCACTTGTTACCATTCAACAGACCATACATTTTTTTTCAATCTTTGCTTTTCATCTGTCTTTTCTTCTCCTAGTACAATATAACTTCTATGAAAGCAGGGATTTTTTTCTATTTGTTTACTTTCTGTCTGTCTACCACCTAAAGCAGTGTCTTGTACCTACCTGGCATTCCATAAATGTCTGTTGAATAAATTACTATGTCACAAGACCATGAGGCCCCACAGACCCAGTCTGGCTTGAAGAGATATATTACTAAGCTAGAACCCTTAATGTTATGGGAACACAGGATATCAAAGCTTGAAAGCACCTCAGGATCATCTAATTCTCCAAATAAGACCAATGGAGAATCACTAAAGGAAGATACAGAGATTTTTTTTTTTTTACAATAACTTCAAAAATATAACAGAGCTATGTGAAGTCAAAATAGACTGCACAACCACACAAGGGAGTCAATGTGGGAGAAAGGGGAAGTGTTAAATTCCTAAACTTAAAAGACCTTCCTAAGCCTGGAATTCCATAATTCTCAGACTTACTCTACCTTGGGCTGACCTCACATCCCAAGCTCATAACATTTTCTCTGCTGGATTCTCTGAACTACGCTCCCCACATACAGGGCATAGCACCATCTGTTTATAAGAAACAGAGATTGGCTTCTCCAGGCATGAGCCTAAGTTCAGAGAATAAGTGAATAAATATCCCATTGTGTCCCAGGTCCTAGGGCACAAAGAAAGTCAGGGGCCAAAGGGAGTCTTTTGAGAGAGTTGTAAGCAAGGCATCAGGACAATGCAGTTGTCTTTTATGACAGGTATAACTGGTTTCCTTGTCTCTGCAGGAATGTGAGCAGAACTTTCTAGGAGACACTTAAAGGGCACATACAATCCCTAGAAGTTTCTGGAAGATGCTATGACCGATAATTCTTCCCCATATCTAGTACCTCATACATGATCTCAAATTTTCTATACATATACAATCAGAAAAGTGGTGCTTTCATTTACAATATGTTGTCTTTTACCCAAGATTTAGAAAACATTGAAACTTTTTTTTAATTAAGGAATAAGAATTCAGTAAGATCACAATCTTTGCCCAAGAAACCCTATACAGCTTCAACTCCCAATTAAACTTTCTCATTTTTAACAGTCATGGCTCTCTAAATTCCAAGGCTTTTGCCAATGCAGAGAACATTAAGTACGATTGCCCTCTGGTACTGAACTGAAGCAGAATTAAAATTCTTAAAATTATATTTCATCCCACACTGCAGAAGTTCTCTTTTGAAGCCAACATAACTCACATATCAAAACCTCCAATGAAAGACTTTATAGGCTGTGAGATACAACTAATTGATTTCAGAAGCCTTACTAGGGATTGCATTTTTACTTTTATAGGCCTGAAAAAAACCTGTTCTTAAAACAACTGCATGGTTCTTCAAGTTACTAATTTAATTACACTGTTTATTGCACCCAAAGGATCCACAAAGGCGCAAATGTTTCATATTCTCTTTTTCTCTTGTCTTTAAACCAAAGATAAATTATTTCAAAGGCAAATTTGACTCCTGGATGAAAGATAAACGGAGGACTGAATCTCACAAGGACCTCTATGAATAACTGGATTATTAAAAAATTATTCAATATTATAAGCTTCTTGTTATAAATAAATAAGCATTAAAATATGAATAAAATAAACACTCGAAGGACCTATATAACAGATGAGCTGAGATTTGGAAGCATTTCGGATTCTCTGCTATGTTATTATTTGAAAGTGAAAGTGGTAAAGGTTAAATTGAAGACCCTACCTACAATGGCAAAAACATTCTTCCATCTTTGTTTATAAATTTAATTGCTTTGAAGAGTCATGATGTGTAAATAAGACAATTGGTAGGAAATAGATACCATGTTTAATTATTGAAGAGAGCTATTTCCTTATCATACCTAGTATTTACTATTTCTGTATTTAAAAGCAATGTTATCTATACTGTTTTACTTTTGCAATAAAGAAAATGCTATTAAATGCTATTTTCTCTCAGCTTTCTATACTGACAAATCTTACATGTTCAGAAAATGCATCCTAAAAAATTCAAGATGTTACTTTTGTGCGTATTTCTAGAAAGAAGTATCTCATTTAAGAACAAGAGAATGGACATGAGAATACTAGCAGAGATAAAGGATGTCCATGTGACTTGAGTTTAAGATCAATACAGCAGGCAAAGTCTGGAAGAAAAGGTCTTAGGAAAGGTGCATGTGTCCCAAGCTGAAGGCATTTACTGATGAAATCTTAGCCAGAGCTCTGCGTGGCTTTCCAAGGAGTAGTATCTGGCTCTCCAGCAAAGAGGATAGGGAGGAGTGAGGACACTATCCTTCATATCTACAAAGCCACCATGGAAACAGTCTTCAGATAATCAGAGCACAGAAATCAAGGATATTTTGTCTTTCTTTGGCTGAGACTTAAAGGTGAGTCTTTAGATTCATCTAAAACAGATGAATCTAAAACACCTGCCAGAAGTTCAACTATTTGGACCTACATGGTTAAAACTTATGACTGTAACTATCACCCGTGGCCTTACCAAAATAATTTGGCACTTACTTTTACTTCAACCTGAGGTAAAAGGAAATGGTTTCTAAATCTGTAGTGCTGGGTTTTTGCTTTGTTTTATTTTGTTTTCAAATAAACTCCAGGAGAGAGAATAAATGCTGAAGACTTCCATATAAATCATTTCCCTTATGTTTACATTTAACTGCCTGGCTACATTCATCTAATGAGTTTAGTCTGTTTTCTCTTTGCAAGCTCAGCATGGTTATAAATACAATAAAGAACAGCATGTCTTCTACCATCACTAGTCCCAAAATAGGCTTCAAGTGAAACACATTACAAAGATTATATCCGCCCTTAAAGCTGTCTTATTATCTATATATATATATGCCATATATATAACATATGTATTTGTAATATATATTGTATATTTATTTGTAATATATATTATCCACAAATATGTGTACATATATAAATGTGTATATGGATATACACATTTTATTTCTATTAATGAAAACTAGTAGCCATCTTTCCCCAATCTGGATTGACTTTATTAAGCCATCTTGGAATGGAATGACAAAGCAAATGGGCTATGCCTTCTCTCTTGTCAGTACGTCACTTGTTGTGTATGTCTTCCTTGAATGCTTTGACAAGAAATGGCTAATGAGAAAATCTGAGGCCTTGAGTTTTCTTCGAAGTGCAGTCACCTGTTCCCTGTCATAATTAGTGTCTTTTTGATCTTCAGCTCATTGCTTCTTGACAGCTTACTCCTGTCTTGTGAATACATTTTCAAATAACGGTGGTAGGCTACTGAACCACTTTTAATCTGTGAAAATCAATGTGTCCTTAATGATACTCCAATAGAGAAAGCTGGAATATCTTATTTGTCAACATTGGAGACATTGGTTAAATGAATTACCTTTAATACTGGTAACTTACAGGAAATATTGAGCTTTCCAGTAGAAAATACATCTTAAAGATGACCAAGTAGCCTCAGTTGTGAGCAACAACTCTAATATTAAAAAGAATGCCAGCTAATATATGTAGAAGGAATGACAGAAATAGTAAGTTATTACTTTGTAAACTTTAATAAAAGTATTGACTTAGGCAGGAAGTATCATATGGTATTAAAACCATGGGTAAAAAGGTATGGATGGACCAGACATTGTGTAGTGCCAAGATAACACCACATAGACTACTTCCTGGCCGCAAGGGGAAAATGCAACATTATAGTGGACAATCAAGAAGTCATTGACATACGCAGTTATAGTGATATGAATGGTGGGAAACCCAGATATTATATGTTCCCTGACATAATGCAATATGGAGTACCTAAGATCAGCTAGCATGTACTCTTACCAAAATATTGACCATAAACTAATCAAGCTTTTTCAGAAGGATGCAAGACATATCCAGAAAAATGAAATATTTTTCAGGACAAATGACCCTCTCTTTTCAGGAAGTCGGGACTATTCTAAACTGAAAAAGATTTAAATTATACAAAAAAAATGCAACTTATTGTCCTAATTAGATTCTTCTATGAACAAACCAGCTGAAAGAAACATTTTAGGGAAAATTTTAAGAAATTTGAATATCGAATAAGTATTAGATGATATTCAGTGGTTATTGTCAATTTTGTTAGGTATAATAATTCTATTTTGGTTATAAGAAAATGTTACTTTTTTACAGATACATAGTAAGGCATTTATGAATATAATACCATAATTTCTATACTTTTTCCTTAAAATACCTAAGTATAGTAAAAAATGAGTTGAAAAGAAGTAAAGCAAAAATGAAATTCTTTCTTTCTTCAGAATAAGCAAATGCAAGCAGCAGATGACATCCTCAGATGACAGTTCTGGCCGATGACTTCCTAATAAAATTTCTAAATGTCCTCTGCACTATTAATATTGCCTTAAAAGAGTGATAAATTCTTTTCATAAATAGGACATGTAGTCTCTCTTCTTTATTCACTGTTTTTCAGAAATAAGTCAGGAGAACACTCGGTTAAGCATTGTTCTCATTCTCTTCCTTTCTCTATTCTAAGACAGTGGTACTAAAAGTGTGGTCCTTGGAGAAGCAGCATCAGCATTGCCTAAGAATGTACTAAAAAGGCACATACTGGGTCTGCTCCAGGCCCAGCAAATCAGAAACTCTGGGGGTGGAGCCCAGCCAGCTTTGTGCATTCTACCCTCCAGGTGATGCTGATGCACACTGAGGTTTGAGTGGTCATCGTTCTAGAGAGCTCCCATTTCTCCCAGGGTAATCCATTTCATCACTGCTAAGTTGCCTGCAAACTAGAGATAAAATATAGTAAGACTCCAAATTGTAGAATTTATACATAATTTTTATTCTTTTCTATCAAAGTCTTTAGCCATAAAATGAGAGAGTGAGAAAACAATATTTGTTACATTTGATATTGCATTATGTTTACAAAACAATATTTTAGACATTATTGAAAACAATGAACTTGTTCCATGTAGTCACTGTTATACTTTCCAGACTCCAGGAGAACCTTCTACTCTCTACTACAAGGTGAAATACCCCCATTTTATGAGCTACAATTTGTGACGCAATTTGAATGATGCCTGTCTTCAAACACTTCACAGATTACCCACTCACAGTGTTCTAATTTTCTAGTGGTTTGCCTTGTCTCCCCAAGTAACAGTATCTTTTGAAGACTGGTGACCATGTCTAAATGCTGCAAAACCCAGTGCATCCCATATGACTCTGAGCACTCAGTAAATATGAGATTCTGCAATGCTGATGCTTTCCTAATATTAGTGGAAAGTCAGAATCCTGAGAGATTCCATAATACCATCATTTTCTTTTTTTTTTTTAATTTAACTTTATGTCCTGGGATACATGTACAGAATGCGCAGCTTTGTTACATAGGTATGCATGTGCCGTGGTGGTTTGCTGCACCTATCAACCCATCATCTAGGTTTTAAGCCCCTCATCCATTAGGTATTTCTCCTAATCTTCTCCCTCCCCTTGGCCCCCAACCACCTACGGGCCTCAGTGTGTGTTGTTCCCCTCCCTGTGTCCATGTGTTCTCATTGTTCAACTCCCACTTATCAGTGATAACATGTGGTGTTTGGTTTTCTGTTCCTGTGTTAGTTTGCTGAGAATGATAGCTTCCAGCTTCATCCATGTCCATACAAAGGACAGGATCTCATTCCTTTTAATGGCTGCATAGTATTTCATGGTGAATATGTGCCACATTTACTTTATTCAATCTATCATTGATGGGCATTTGGGTTGGTTCCATGTCTTTGCTATTGCTGCAATAAACATACGTGTGCATGTGTCTTTATAGCAGAATGACTTATAATCCTTTGGGTATATACCCAGTAATGGGATCACTGGGTCAAATAATATTTCTGGTTCTAGATCCTTGAGGAATCACCAAACTGTCTTCCAAAATGGTTGAATTAATTTACATTCCCACCAAGAATGTAAAAGTGTTCCTATTTCTCCACAGCCTCACCAGCATCTATTGTTTCTTGACTTTGTAATAATCTCCATTCTGACTAGCATGAGGTGGTATCTCATCGTGGTTTTGATTGGCATTTCTCTAATGACAAGTGATGATGAACTTTTCTTCATATGTTTCTTGGCCGCATAAATGTCTTCTTTTGAGAAATGTCTGTTCATGTCCTTTACCCACTTTCTGATGGTTTTTTTGTCTTGTGAAATCGTTTAAGTTCCTTGTAGGTTCTGGATATTAGACCTTTGTCAGATGGATAGATTGCAAAAATTTTCTCCCATTCTGTAGGTTGCCTGTTCACTCTGTTGATAGTTTCTTTTGCTGTGCAGAAGCTGTTTAGTTTAATTAATCCCATTTGCCAATTTTGGCTTTTGTTGCATTGCTTTTGGTGTTTTACTCATGAAGTCTTTGCCCATGTCTACGTCCTGAGTGGTATTGCCTAGGTTTTCTTCTATGTTTTTTATGGTTTTGGGTTTTACATTTAAGTCTTTAATCCAACTTGAGTTAATTTTTGTATAAGGTGTAAGGAAGGAGTCCAGTTTCTGTTTTCTGCATATGGCTAGCCAGTTTTTCCAGCACCATTTATTAAAAAGGGAATCCTTTCCCCATTGCTTGTTTTTGTCAGGATTCTCAAAGATGAGATGGTTGTAGAAGTGAGGTGTTATTTATATTGTCTTGGCTATATGGGCTCTTTTTTGGTTCCATATGAAATTTAAAGTAGTTTTTTTCTAATTCTGCAAAGAAAGTCAATGGTAGCTTAATGGGAATATCATTGAATCTATAAATTACTTTGGGCAGTATGGCCATTTTCACGATATTGATTCTTCCTATCCATGAGCAGGTAATCTCAACACTTTGGGGGGCTGAGGCAGGAGGATCACTTTGAGGCCAGGAGTTCAAGACCAGCCTGGGCAACATAACAAAACCCCATATCAACAAAAAATAATAATAATAAAATGCACTTCAGTGTATAGGTTTAATTAGGCTGCTAATAGAATATGTCCCCCAGAACAAAACCATCTACATCATGGAGGTGTGTGTGTTTGTGTGTATTAGGGGTGGTAACAGGATATGTGGATTGTGGATTAAAAGCACTGGGCTTGAATTGTAGCTCCATTAATCAGGCAATTTATGTTACATTTTTAAATATATCAATAAAATTAACATTAGAGGGTTACTATGAAGATTAAAGGTGGTATTATTTGTAAAAACCTTGATACAATAATTGCACATAGAATAAAAACAAAATAATCAGTGTAACAGCACTCACATTGCACTGACTATATGTAATGCAATGCTCTATGAGGTTTGTACACAGTAACATATCAAATACTCACAACAAATCTATGAGGTGAGTACCATTACCATCTCTGTTTGACAGAAGATGAAACAGAGGCTCAGAGAGGTCAAGTCACACTATTCCAATTCTATACCATTACAATGTTTTAGAACTGATATTAAACCCCAGACTCAATGGTTCTAAAATCTGCACCCAAGATTATCATCTCTGTAAGAATAATAATAATCTGTTTATTATTATTATTATCATTATTATGTGGGAAAATGTGTATGCTAACATGGAAGCTGATTTCATCAACTATGTAACTTCATATATTTATATATATATTATTTAATTTATAGATATTAAATAATTGGATCTTGGACCAAATTGCCTATAAACAACCTCACCTGTTTTTCTTTTTGATGGCCTCATAAACTACTAGTGCAAGGTGCTGGAAAAAAAATGTAGATTGAAGCAGTAAAGTGCAAGACAAACAAAATGAAAAACCTAACCAAAGCTTAAATATTCTCTGAAGATACATAAATAACTGTAGTTTCTTATGTGTCTTAAAAGCAAACTAAGTAGGTCTTATCACACATATGAAACTTTCTTAAGTTATAGTATTAAGTATTGTAGCTATTGCCACCCAAAATACTTTTGTTAAAATGGGGTCAGAGAGTAGGTTTGATAGATTTCAAAGATTAAAATATAGCACTTGGGACATACTTATACTAAAAAACATTCATTGCACATGTGAAATTCAAATTGAACCAGGCATTCTGTATTTTATCCTAGAGTCAGAATACATGTAATTTAAACTTTAAAGATCGGTATATAGAGTGTTTATGAACCCTACCAATTATTAGAAGCTTGAGAAAAAAAGGTCCAGAAGGCTGTCTTTAAAATAGCTCTACATCTTGGTCTTTTAGTGAAGGATATCGTCTCCATATTTCTAAAGTACAAATCAAAAATTATGAACAAAATTAGTATGATAAAGTCCTGCACTTATTTATGCTTCTTTAAAAGAGAGCTCAACACACTAGATTAAAAGATAGGTTTTGAAACTCCTTTCCATAAATTTGTCTCAATCAGAGTAGGTCTTTCTGGACATTAAATTAAATGCCGTCAATTCCATGACAGCCAACTTGTCATCCTGAGACAGTCAACATAAAACTTTACCTATACAGAAATATCGCTGAAAGCAGTATTGTAGATCATGTGGCAATATAGATCACTGAGGAAGAAACAAATGCATCATTGGAGGAAAAAGGGCAGGAGAGAAAGGACAGCAGCAGGGAAAAATCTTGATTTTTGTCAATAAAAACAACTGCCTTGAATGTCATGTTTTCCATTGAAGCTGAAATTAGAACTAGGCTGGATGTCAACTGTGTGTTGCAAACACAATTTTCTGAGCTTGTGACACAGAGCAGGTTGTGTAGCTCTATTTTTCACTAGTGATCTATCATTTAGCCAGTGCAACTCCAAGCCAAAATTTTCATTATTGTGTGCCAGCCCTTCCAGTGGAGACACCACCTTGTTTAAAACACAAAAGAGCCACATTTGGGCTGCGTGTCAGGCAGCTGTTCCATGAAGAGAGGGTCTCATGCTGATAACCAACACAAAGCCTTTTTCGAGCCTTTGCAGGTGCTCATGTTCTGGCAGAAAGAAAATTCTTATTTTTAATGTGTGCAATAATGGGCTTAATGTTCATCTGGCAAAACCCCACAAAGTTTTACACATTGACCATAAAAGGCAAGAACCATGTCTTCACAACTCAATTACTTTTGCATTCTCACCATTATTAGCTGCATTCATATAATATATAGGATATTCTGCAGTTGTTTCCAGGCTATTTCCCTTTTAGAATCAGTGGAACATGTCTGACAGCAAAACAAAACATGAATCATGATAACCACTTTGTGCAACGATTGGTATTGTAATATCAGTAGCCAAACATACATGATACTGTACTAGGAAAATTTTCATTTATTCACGTTTATGCAAGTATTCATGTGAAAAAAATCAAGCTGTCTTCCTTAAAGGCAAATGCAATGAAGGAAGCATTTGAAAGTCAGGCTCTTTCTTATCTTCCCTCAATTAACAACTCATGATATTACAGACTTAAACACTTCTTTACAGAATGCTAGTCTAGTCTATTTTCCTCTATCTTTTTTTGTCAACTTGCATATGGGAGATATTTTACTCCATTACAACTATCACATTTTTAAAAATTGCACGTGGGTGTATTTTGTACTAAAGAATATTATGTTGTTGGGCGTGAGTGTATTTACTTATAATGACAGTGTTGTTATAATTTCACTGTCTAAACAAAATCTGTATATAAATCTAAAGGTGTGCCAAATTAACAAAAAGGAAAGTCCATTCGTCTACCAACTAGAGAAAGCAGGTAACAAAATAAGTTAAAGCAGTATTTTCCCAGCATAGATTCCCTTCACACATCTGGTACTCTCTGTATGATCCCTAACCAGAGATTTTGTCCATTTTTTAATTTATATTATTTTTATTTGACAAATCATAATTGTATTACACTTAGGGGTATGATGTGATGTTTTACTAAATGTATACAATGTTTAATACTTGTATACAATTAAATCAAGCTAATTAACATATTCATCACCTCACTTGACATTTTTTGTGGTAATATACTTGAAACTTAATTATTTTAAAATATACAACACATTATTATTGACCATAGCTACCCTGCTGTGCAAGAAACATTGCCAATTTCTGCCCCAATATTTCTATCAGGTGAAAAGAAATATTCTGCATGGTTCAAAGACATCTAATAAGACAAAGTGCACAGGAGTGCTGACGGAAGTTCAGAGAATGACCAACTTGCTCCGTTCATGTCCTGCAATGAGAACTGATTAATTTGTCTGGTAAGGACGGAAACTCGGGATAGAATACTACAGGGGAGAAATGCTCAGAAAAGGCCTTTTTTCTGAGTATAGAAAATAATTTAAGCTGCACATTATTTGGATTCATACAAAATTATCATTGGATATAATTATTACTGTAAAAACCAGTGCTGACTTTCAGTTAATTGTTTTACCCCTCTGGACTACCAAATCTTTACTAAAATATATTTTATGCAAAAATCTACAAGGTTAAAGAGAATGGGAGAAGACTGGGCAGGAACGAAATTTTGAAAGCTGGAAAGCAGAAAGAAGAATTGAATTTGAGTTTGCATGCCTGAGAAAACTGGACCTAAGCAGCAGAGAGAAGGCACAGAAGCAAGCTGTTTCCTTGCACTGCATGGTCCTAAAGCAGTTGAGGAATAGGCTGCACTAGTTATCTCTGAATGAGAGGCAAAAGGTTGCAGGGGGTGGGGGGGAAGAGAAGACTGAAAACTGGAGGAATGATTGAAATCTATGTAAGAAGTTAGACCCCAGATCCCCTCCACTGCCCCATTCATCCATTCTAGCAGAACACTAAAGATTTATCCTTAGGAGGGATTGAGCTGCAGAGTCTGGACTAAGAAAACCAGGAAAGGCTGAGGGATCCGAGGAACGTAATGAAAATGCAAATCAAACTTCTGGATAACATGAAAACTGAAAAGACAGTGGGAGGATGCTTTTAAAAATCTGAGTGGCAATGCTTTCTAATCTGGAATTCTACCCAACCAAACTGTCATTTCAGGCTTGATCTCAGGAAATTTACCTCCCACACACAAGTTCTCAGGAAGCTAATTAAAAAGGTAACCTATGAAAATAAGAAGGAGGGGTCCAGAAAACTAGAAACCCAATACCTGTTAGAAGTAAAAAATTCTAAGGATGACGGGAAAAGGAATTTTAGGAGAACAGCTATGCAGGAGACCAAAGAGCAATCAGCTCAGACTGGAGCAAGAGGACACATATCTCCAAAGAGGTGACTTTGCCAAGACGAATTTAACGTTTGAATGGACTGAAAGGAGATTTATCCTTCCATGGAGTAGAAACATAGAGAACTAAGCAAATGAGAAGGAGAGAGAGATTAGTAAGACTTAGAAAACAATCCTTCTTATTAGGAAAAAATCTAATTATAGAGTATAATACCATCAGTGTATTATATTTATATAATCATGGAAATATAATCCTTGAATATTTAATGTCACCAAAAATTATGAGGAAAGTTATATGTCAGGGAGACAATGGGTAAGATTGCTCAATCCTCATTTTCCAAAGTAAAATAAAAATCAATACATATCCTAAATGAAGAAAGCAATATGGGAATATTATTTAGAAATATGAACATTAAAAACAAAATAAACAACTATAATAATTGAAAATGGCTGCCAAAGGGAAGCAAGAATGGTGCGGTGCAGGAGAAAGATAGGTAGGGGAACATTTTTCATAACAAGCTATGTAGAACTATTCACCTTTAAACTATGCATATATAAAACTATGATAAAGGTAAATATACAATTTTTAAAAGAACAATTAACTACTTAACAGAGCTTATTTAATTACCAATAGCCCACATTCACTGCTTACTAGAAGTCCTTCTAGAAATCCTAGTACTCTGCTCGCAGTAAGAGCCTTAGTGAGGTTTTTATTTTTAGTTTTTATTTTTTTTTATGATTCAGGAGGTATATGTGCAGGTTTGTTACCTAGGTATATTGTGTGATGCTAGAGTTTAGGCTTCTAATGATCAAGTAGCCCAAGTAACTAACACAGTACTTGATAGGTAGTTTTTAGACCCTTGGCCCCTTCTCTCCCTGTCCCCCTTTGAAATCCTCAATGTCTATTGCTTCCATCTTTGTGTCCATGTGTACTCAATGTTTAGTTCCCACTCAGAAGTAAGAACATTCTGTATTTGGTTTTCTGTTTCTGTGTTAATTCACTTAGGATAATGGCCTCCAGCTGCATCCATGCTGCTGCAAAGGACGGGATTTTGTTATTTCTACAACTGCATAGTATTCCGTGGTATATATGTACCACACTGTCTTTATCCAAGCCACCATTGATGGGCACCTGGATTGATTCCAAGTTTTTGCTATGGTGAATAGTGCTGAGATAAACATGAGTGCAGGTGTCTTTATGGCAGAATGATTTATTTTCCCTCAGGAATGTACCCAGTAATGACATTGCTGGGTCGAATGTTAATTCTATTTTTAGTTTTTTGAGAAATCCTTCATGAGATTTGAAATTATGAATATTTTATTTAACAAGAGCCAGGCATGGTAGTGTGCACCTATAGTTCAGCTGCTCAGGAGGATAAGGTGGGGGTGTCCCTTGAACCCAGGAGTTTGAGTCAGCCTGGGCAATATAGCAAGACCCTATCTTTAAAAATATTAAAAGAGAGAGATGGAGAGAGGGTAACAGTTCTCACCTACAAGAGAGGGCAAAAACCTGAGGGTAGGGATGTAACACTCACTTAATGAACAAAATTTCCTATTTCTCAATATATGTACATTGCTTGAGTATCTCCCAGACTAGATTGTGACTTTTATGAGGAATAGAGCTGTGTCTATGTCATTTCTTACTTTATCTTCATCACCAAATACAGCATGGCACAAAAACATCATCACAAATTAAGTTAATTAATTGACACATATTGGTTTAATACAGAATAGGGGATATCAAATAAAATAGTCATTTCACTAGATAAAGAGTGATGAAGTTATTACAGCTACACTAAGTGATACAGCTCACTATTTGGCATCACCAAGTAAATGTGGATGTAATTATTACAGTCTAAGAAGCCCTGCTTAGGAATATATTAGTCAGACAAATCCCACATGATCTCACTCATATGTGGAAACTAAAATGTCAATCTTGTGGGGCAGTGGCTCTCATTTGTGATCTCAGCTGTGTTCCTGAGGCCAGGAGTTCAAGACCAGCCTCGGTAACATAGCAAGACCCCTGGCTTTTGGTAGAGCAGCTGTGCTCTGTTGGGGATCCTTTTAGCCCCTGCTAAGTTTGGGCTCGCCAAGGCCCACAGGCCAGACTGACTGAGATGCTGGAACAGCAAAGGTCAACAATACCTTATTAAGCATATGCTCTTTTTTAACCTTCTAATTTATAAGAACATTTTAAATTAAAAAATTAATTATTCTAATGGGCAAGTAATTGTATGTATTCATGCGGAACTGTTAAAAGAAAAACAGAAAACAACAAAAACAAAAAACCCACAAAAACCCCATCCAAAGGTCAGCACCCTCAAAGATTGAAGGCAGATAAGCCCACAAAGATGAGAAAAAAAATCAACAGAAAAACACTGAAAACTCAAAAAGCCAGAGTTCCCCTTTTCCACCAAATGACTGCAACACTCCAGCAAGGGCTCAAGCCTGGGCCGAGGCTGAGATGGCTGAAATGAAAGAAGTAAGCTTCAGAATATGGATAAAAACAAACTTCACTCAGCTAAAGGAACATGTTGTCACCCAATGCAAAGGAGCTAAGAATCATGATAAAAGAAGTCAGGAGCTGACAGACAAAATAGTCATTTTAGAGAGGAACAAGGCCAACCTGATAGAGCTGAAAAACACACTACAAGAACTTCACAATGCAATCACAAGTATTAATAGCAGACTAGACAGGGTGGAGGAAAGAATCTCAGACCTGGAAGACTATTTTTCTGAAATAAGACAGGCAGGCAAGAATAGAGAAAAAAGAATGAAAAAGAATGAATAAAACCTCTGAGAAATATGGGATTATGTAAAGACACCAAATTTATGACTGATTGGGGTACCTGAAAGAGACAGGAGAAGGAAACCAACTGGGAAAACATACTTCAGGATATCATCCAGGAGAGCTTCCCCAATCTAGCAAGACAGGCCAACATTCAAACTCAGGAAATCCAGAAAACTCCAGTAAGATACTCCATGAGAAAATTATCCCCAGGACACATAATCATCAGATTCTCCAAGGTCAAAATGAAAGAAAAAATGTTAAGGTCAGCCAGAGAAAAAGGCCATTGGACTAACATCAGACCTCTCAGCAGAAACCCTATAAGCCAGAAGAGATAGAGAGCCAATATTCAACATTCTTTAAGAAAAGAATTTCCAACCCAGTTTCATATCCAGCCAAACTAGGCTTTACAAGTGAAGGAAAAATAAGATTCCTTTCAGACAAGCAAATGCTGAGGGAATTCATCACGACCACGCCTGCCTTGCAAAAGCTCTTGAAGAAAGCACTAAATATGGAAAGGAAAAACTGTTACCAGCCACTGCAAAAACACACTAAAGAGCAAAGACTAATGACACTATGAAGGAAGTAAATCAACAAGCCTGCAAAATAACCAGCTAGCATCATGATGACCGGATCAAATTATCACATGACAATACTAACCTTTAATGTAAATGGGCTAAATGCCCCCAATTAAATGGCAAGCTGGATAAGAACTAACACTCATTGATATGCTGTCTTCAAGAGACCAATTTCATGTGCAAAGGCATACATAGACTCAAAATAAAGGGATGGAGGAAAATTTACCAAGCAAATTGAAAACAGAAAAAAGCAGGGGTTCTCATCCTACTTTCTGACAAAACAAACTTTAAACCAATAAAGATCAAAAAAGACAAAGAAGGGCATTACATAATGGTAAAGGGTTTGATTCAACAAGAAAAGCTAACTATCCCAAATATATATGCACTCAATACAAGAGCACCCAGATTTATAAAGCAAATTCTTAGAGATCTTCAAAGAGACTTAGACACCCACACAATGATAGTGAGAAATTTTAACACCACACTGACAATATTAGACAGTTCATCAAGAAAGAAAATTAACAAAGATATTCAGGACCTAAATCCAGCCCTTCATCAAGTGGACCTGATAGATATCTACAGAACTCTCTACCCAAAAACAACAGAATGTACATTCTTCTAATCACCACATGGCACCTACACTAAAATTGATAACATAATGGGAAGTAAAACACTCCTCAGGAAATGCAAAAGAACTGAAATAACAGCCTCTCAGACCACAGCACAATCAAATTAGAACTTAAGATTAAGAAATTCACTCAAAAATATACAACTACATGGAAATTGAATAAAAAGAAATTCACAAGGAAAAAAAACAAACAACCCCACTAAAAAGTGGGCAAAAGACATGAACAGACACTTCTCAAAAGAAGACATACACAGAGCCAAAAGACATATAAAAAAAAGCTCAGCATCACTGATCATTAGAGAAATGCAAATTAAAACTACAATGAGATACCATCTAACAACAGTCAGAATGGCTATGAATAAAAAGTCAAAAAATAACAGATGTTGGTGATGTTGTGGAGAAAAATGAACACTTATACACTGTTGGTGGGTTGTAAATTAGTTCAACCCTTGTGCAAGACAGTTTGGTGATTCCTTAAAGACCTAAAAACAGAAATACCATTTGGCCCAGGAATCCCATTACTGGATATATACCCAAAGGAATATAAATTCTTATATTATAAAGATACATACATGTGTATGTTCATTGCAGCACTGTTTACTATAAAAAAGACATGGAATCAACCTAAATGCCCATCGATGTTAGACTGGGTAAAGAAAATGTGGTACATATTCACATTGGTATACTATGCAAACATAAAAAGGAACAAGATAATGTCCTTTGCAGGGACATGGATAGAGCTGGAGGCCATTATCCTTAGCAAACTAATGCATGAAAAGAAAACCAAATACCATGTGTTCTCACTCATAAATGGAAGAAGAAAGATGAGAACACATGGGCAAATGAGGGGAGAACAATACATCCTGGGGCCTGTCAGAGTGTAGGGTGTGGGAGGAGGGAGAGCATTAAGAAGAACAGCTAATGGATGCTGGGCTTAATTCCTGGGTAATGGGATGATCTGTGCAGCAAACCACCATGGTGCACGTTTACCTATGTAACAAATCTCTACATCCTTCACATGTATCCCTGAACTTAAAATAAAAGCTGGAAATGAAAAAAAAATCTATTTTAAAATGAGCAAAAGACCTGAATAGATATTTCTGAAAAGAAGACACAAAAATATGTTAGGAACTCAAACAACGCAAAAGTCAGGAAAGAAATAAACTAATTTTAGAAAAGGCAAAAGACTTGAATAGACATTTATCAAAAGAAGACATCCTAATGGCCAGAAGGTATAGGAAAAACTGCTCAACACCACTAATTATCAGAGAAACGAAAATGAAAACCATAAAAGGATATCACCTCAAACCTGTTAGAATGGTTATTATCAAAAAGACAAAACATGTTAAGTATTGTTGAGGATGTGGAGAAGAGGTAATGCTTTTACTTTGTTGATGGTAAGGTAAAGTTGTATAGCCATTATGAAAAGTGGTTGGGAGGTTTCTCAAAAACTTAAAAATAGAACTACCCATGATCCAGCAATTCCACTTCTGGGTATATGCCCAAAAGAAACAAAATCAGTATCTTGAAGAGACATCTGCACTCCCATGTTTATTACAGCATTGTTGACAATAACCAAGATATAGATTTATCCTAAATGTCTATCAACAAATCAATGGATTTAAAAAAAATGTGGTATATGAATGCAATGACATATCATTCAGCCTTAAAAAAAGGAATAATCCCGTCATTTTTTCAAACATGGATTAATTTGGATAACATTATGCTAGGTGAAATAAGCCAGACACAAAAGACAAGTGCTGCATAATCTCTCTTATGTATGGAATCTAAAAACCTAGAACTATGACACAGAGTAGAATGGTAGTTGAGTATATTTAACAATACTGTACTGATGGTGAATACAGTTAATAATACTATATTGTATACTTGAAATTTTCTGAGAGTCAATCTTAAAGGTTCTCACCACACACACGTACACAAATGGTAATTATGTGAAGTCATAGACATGTAAATTAGCTTGAATGTGGCAATCATTTCACAATGTATGTATATCAAAATATTATGTTATATACATTAAGTACATATAATTTTTCTCAATTATATGTCAATAAAGCTAGAAAAAAATCTAACCAAAAGGGATATATTGTTAATCTCAAGTAAAAGTTAATTTTTTGCAGATTACTCATTTTATTGATACATAATAATTCTACATATTTGTGGGGATCATGTGATATTTTGCTACATGCATAAACTGATGAAATAAGGGTAACTGAAATAGCCATCACCTCAAACAATTATTATTTGTTTGTGCTTGGATTATTCCAGAGCTTCTTTTCCAACTATTTTGAAATATACAACTGTAGTCACCCTACTGTGCGATCAAACATTAGAACTTACTCTTTCTATCTAACTGTATGTTTGTATCCATTAACCAACTTCTCTTCATACCCCCCCAACCTACCCCCAACACACTCTTCCCAGCCTCTGGTAGCCAGCATTTTACCCTCCACCTCCATGAAATTACCTACTTTAGCTCCCACATAGGTGTGAGAATGTGCAATATTAGTCTTTCTGTGCCTGGCTTATTTCACTTAACATAATGACCTCTAGTTCCTTCCATGTCACTGCAAATGACAGGACAGTAAAAGTCAATTGTGAGATATTTGTTGGAAGTATGATAACAGTATTCTACTTTATGGTCAGTTTTATGTAATCAACAAGTCTTAAATTCGATATAGTAACATTGTTTCTCTCATCAGTTGTTTAGATCTCCTTTGTATAAGTTTAAGGAAATAGATTTTTAAATGTTTTGTGATAGAAACAAAAAGAGTTTTTCAAATTTATGTCTCAGTGAAAATCATGCTAATTCAGTATATACACTTGCATCTGTTCTATTTGACAATGAAGGTATATTTCAGAGGTTATCCGTACAAAAAAAGAAAAAAAAACCCGAATAACTGCTTTCTGAGGGAGGATCCAGAATTATATGCCTCTATTTAGGGAAGCAATTGAAACAATTATTTCTTTAATCTGAGGACTAACGTCTACTGGCTGTGGCATTTTTAGCTCCTTTCCTTCAAACCTAACCAAAAACATTGATGATATTTAAATATAAGAATGCATACAATGACACTACATTAACAGCCTTGATGTTGATTGTGCTTTTTTTAAAGCAAACTTTTAATTGAAGTAAAACACACGTTTTTAAGATGCACAAATTCTAAATGTATAGACAAAATTTTTACAAAAGAAACACATCCTGCACCTAAATCAAGAGAGATAATGTTACTAGTACACCAGTACCCACCACATAACTTCTTCCAGTCACCCCCACTACCCTCTTTCCAGGAAAGAATCATTCTGAATTCTAACGTCAGAGGTTAGTTGAGCCTGTTTATGAAGTTTTATCTTTATATAAATGGAATAACAAGGTGTACTTTTGTATGTGTCTGCCTTCTTTCATCATAATGCTTGTGAGATTTATCAGCATTCTTTCATGGAATTATAATTTGTTGTAAAATGTTGCACCTTCGTTATTACTCACCTTAAAATATCTTCTACTTTACACCATTTCTTTTTTGAGTTCTTGTTTATTTATTAGTATGTGGCTTAAATTGCAAGCAGTTTGGGATTTTCTAGTTTATTTTTTTGTACTGATATCTAGGTTATTTCCACCAAAATAAAATTACATATTTCTAATTATTTCAGTATTTTGAAATTTGTTGATATTTGCTTTGACTCACCATATGGTCAAGTGGTCAACTTTTTGGTTTTTTTGAGACAGAGTCTCACTCTGTCCCCCAAGCTGGAGTGCAAGCTCCACCTCCCGGGTTCACACCATTCTCCTGCCTCAGACTCTTTTGTAAATGTAATATTTTTGTTTGAAAAGGATTTTTATTCTGTTCTTATTGATACAGTTTTCTATGTATGTCAAAAAAGTAAATTTTGCTCATTGGTTTTTCAGGTTTTTTATAACTTTATTGATTTTATTTTTGCTTATCTTAAGTATTTAGAGAGTTGCTTTAGTCTCTTAATATAATTGTGGATTTTTCTGTTTTTCCCTTTATTTCTATCAGTGTGTGCTGTGATGTTGAGCATATAGAGATTTAGAGCATTATGCTTTTCAACTTATTTGATCCTTTTACCAATAGTAAATGTCCCATTTCATCTGTAAAAATGCATTTCTATTAATGTTTATCTTATATTAATAAAGCTACTCCATTGTTGTCAATGACTGCAAAGTACATGTATTTCCTTTATTTTATTTTTAAGTTAATCTGTCCCTTATATTTATGGTTTTTCAAATATAAGAAGCATATAGTCAGAGGAGGAGCCAAGATGGCTGGATAGGAACAGCTCCGGTCTACAGCTCCCAGCATGAGCGACGCAGAAGATGGGTGATTTCTGCATTTCCATCTGAGGTACCAGGTTCATCTCACTAGGGAGTGCCAGACAGTGGGCGCAGGTCAGTGGGTGCACGCACCATGCGCGAGCCGAAGCAGGGTGAGGCATTGCCTCACTCGGGAAGCACAAGGGGTCAGGGAGTTCCCTTTCCTAGTCAAAGAAAGGAGTGACGGACAGTACCTGGAAAATCAGGTCACTCCCACCCAAATACTGCGCTTTTCCGATGGGCTTAAAAAACAGCGCACCACGAGATTATATCCCGCACCTGGCTCGGAGGGTCCTACACCCACGGAGTCTCACTGATTGCTAGCACAGCAGTCTGAGATCAAACTGCAAGGCTGCAGCGAGGCTGGGGGAGGGGCGCCCGCCATTGCCCAGGCTTGCTTAGGTAAACAAAGCAGCCAGGAAGCTTGAACTGGGTGGAGCCCACCACAGCTCAAGGAGGCCTGCCTGCCTCTGTAGGCTCCACCTCTGGGGGCAGGGCACAGACAAACAAAAAGACAGCAGTAACCTCTGCAGACTTAAATGTCCCTGTCTGACAGCTTTGAAGAGAGCAGTGGTTCTCCCAGTACGCAGCTGGAGATCTGAGAATGGGCAGACTGCCTCCTCAAGTGGGTCCCTGACCCCTGACCCCTGACCCCCGAGCAGCCTAACTGGGAGGCACCCTCCAGCAGGGGCACACTGACACCTCACACGGCAGGGTACTCCAACAGACCTACAGCTGAGGGTCCTGTCTGTTAGAAGGAAAACTAACAAACAGAAAGGACATCCACACCAAAAACCCATCTGTACATCACCATCATCAAAGACCAAAAGTAGACAAAACCACAAAGATGGGGAAAAAACAGAACAGAAAAACTGGAAACTCTAAAAAGCAGAGCACCTCTCCTCCTCCAAAAGAATGCAGTTCCTCACCAGCAACGGAACAAAGCTGGATGGAGAACGACTTTGACGAGCTGAGAGAAGAAGGCTTCAGACAATCAAATTACTCTGAGCTACGGGAGGATAGTCAAACCAAAGGCAAAGAAATTGAAAACTTTGAAAAAAATTTAGAAGAATATATAACTAGAATAACCAATACAGAGAAGTGCTTAAAGGAGCTGATGGAGCTGAAAACCAAGGCTCGAGAACTACGTGAAGAATGCAGAAGCCTCAGGAGCCGATGTGATCAACTGGAAGAAAGGGTATCAGCAATGGAAGATGAAATGAATAAAATGAAGTGAGAAGGGAAGTTTAGAGAAAAAAGAATAAAAAGAAATGAGCAAAGCCTCCAAGAAATATGGGACTATGTGAAAACACCAAATCTACGTCTGATTGGTGTACCTGAAAGTGACGGGGAGAATGGAACAAAGTTGGAAAACACTCTGCAGGATATTATCCAGGAGGACTTCCCCAATCTAGCAAGGCAGGCCAACATTCAGATTCAGGAAATACAGAGAACACCACAAAGATACTCCTCGAGAAGAGCAACCCCAAGACACATAATCGTCAGATTCACCAAAGTTGAAATGAAGGAAAAAATGTTAAGGGCAGCCAGAGAGAAAGGTCGGGTTACCCTCAAAGGGAAGCCCATCAGACTAACAGCGGATCTCTTGGCAGAAACCCTACAAGCCAGAAGAGAGTGGGGGCCAATATTCAACATTCTTAAAGAAAAGAATTTTCAACCCAGAATTTCATATCCAGCCAAACTAAGCTTCATAAGTGAAGGAGAAATAAAATACTTTACAGACAAGCAAATGCTGAGAGATTTTGTCACCACCAGGCCTGCCCTAAAAGAGCTCCTGAAGGAAGCGCTAAACATGGAAAGGAACAACCGGTACCAGCCGCTGCAAAATCATGCCAAAATGTAAAGACCATCGAGACTAGGAAGAAACTGCATCAACTAACGAGCAAAATAACCAGCTAACATCATAATGACAGTATCAAATTCACACATAACAATATTAACTTTAAATGTAAATGGACTAAATGCTCCAATTAAAAGACACAGACTGGCAAATTGGATAAAGAGTCAAGACCCATCACTGTGCTGTATTCAGGAAACCCATCTCACGTGCAGAGACACACATAGGCTCAAAATAAAAGGATGGAGGAAGATCTACCAAGCAAATGGAAAACAAAAAAAGGCAGGGGTTGCAATCCTAGTCTCTGATAAATCAGACTTTAAACCAACAAAGATCAAAAGAGACAAAGAAGGCCATTACATAATGGTAAAGGGACCAATTCAACAAGAAGAGCTAACTATCCTAAATATATATGCACCCAATACAGGAGAACCCAGATTCATAAAGCAAGTCCTGAGTGACCTACAAAGAGACTTAGACTCCCACACAGTAATAATGGGAGACTTTAACACCCCACTGTCAACATTGGACAGATCAATGAGACAGAAAGTCAACAAGGATACCCAGGAATTGAACTCAGCTCTGCACCAAGCAGACCTAATAGACATCTACAGAACTCTCCACCCCAAATCAACAGAATATATATTTTTTTCAGCACCACACCACACCTATTCCAAAATTGACCACATACTTGGAAGTAAAGCTCTCCTCAGCAAATGTAAAATAACAGAAATTATAACAAACCATCTCTCAGACCACAGTGCAATCAAACTAGAACTCAGGATTAAGAATCTCACTCAAAACCACTCAACTACATGGAAACTGAACAACCTGCTCCTGAATGACTACTGGGTACATAACGAAATGAAGGCAGAAACAAAGATGTTCTTTGAAATCAACGAGAACAAAGACACAACGTACCAGAATCTCTGGGACGCATTCAAAGCAGTGTGTAGAGGGAAATTTATAGCACTAAATGCCCACAAGAGAAAGCAGGAAAGATCCAAAATTGACACCCTAACATCACAATTAAAAGAACTGGAAAAGCAACAGCAAACACATTCAAAAGCTAGCAGAAGGCAAGAAATAACTAAAATCAGAGCAGAACTGAAGGAAATAGAGACACAAAAAACCCTTCAAAAAACTAATGAATCCAGGAGCTGGTTTTTTGAAAGGATCAACAAAATTGATAGACCGCTAGCAAGACTAATAAAGAAAAAAAGAGAGAAGAATCAAATAGATGCAATAAAAAATGATAAAGGGGATCTCACCACTGATCCCACAGAAATACAAACTACCATCAGAGAATAGTACAAACACCTGTACGCAAATCAACTAGAAAATCTAGAAGAAATGGATAAATTCCTCGACACATACACCCTCCCAAGACTAAACCAGGAAGAAGTTGAATCTCTGAATAGACCAATAACAGGATCTGAAATTGTGGCAATAATCAATAGCTTACCAACCAAAAAGAGTCCAGGACCAGATGGATTCACAGCCAAATTCTACCAGAGGTACAAGGAGGAACTGGTACCATTCCTTCTGAAACTATTCCAATCGATAGAAAAAGAGGGAATCCTCCCTAACTCATTTTATGAGGCCAGTATCATTCTGATACCAAAGCCTGGCAGAGACACAACCAAAAAAGAGAATTTTAGACCAATATCCTTGATGGACATTGATGCAAAAATCCTCAATAAAATACTGGCAAAACGAATCCAGCAGCACATCAAAGAGCTTATCCACCATGATCAAGTGGGCTTCATCCCTGGGATGCAAGGCTGGTTCAATATACGCAAATCAATAAATGTAATCCAGCATATAAACAGAGCCAAAGACAAAAACCACATGATTATCTCAATAGATGCAGAAAAGGCCTTTGACAAAATTCAACAACATTTCATGCTAAAAACTCTCAATAAATTAGGCATTGATGGGACGTATTTCAAAATAATAAGAGCTATCTATGACAAACCCACAGCCAATATCATACTGAATGGGCAAAAACTGGAAGCATTACCTTTGAAAACTGGCACAAGACAGGGATGCCCTCTCTCACCACTCCTATTCAACATAGTGTTGGAAGTTCTGGCCAGGGCTAGGCAGGAGAAGGAAATAAAGGGTATTCAATTAGGAAAAGAGGAAGTCAAATTGTCCCTCTTTGCAGACAACATGATTGTATATCTAGAAAACCCCATTGTCTCAGCCCAAAATCTCCTTAAGCTGATAAGCAACTTCAGCAAAGTCTCAGGATACAAAATCAATGTACAAAAATCACAAGCATTCTTATACACCAACAACAGACAAACAGAGAGCCAAATCATGAGTGAACTCCCATTCACAATTGCTTCAAAGAGAATAAAATACCTAGGAATCCAACTTACAAGGGATGTGAAGGACCTCTTCAAGGAGAACTACAAACCACTGCTCAGTGAAATAAAAGAGGATACAAACAAATGGAAGAACATTCCATGCTCATGGGTAGGAAGAATCAATATCATGAAAATGGTCATACTGCCCAAGGTCATTTACAGATTCAATGCCATCCCCATCAAGCTACTAATGACTTTCTTCACAGAATTGGAAAAAACTACTTGAAAGTTCATATGGAACCAAAAAAGAGCCCGCATCGCCAAGGCAATCCTAAGCCAAAAGAACAAAGCTGGAGGCATCACGCTACCTGACTTCAAACTATACTACAAGGCTACAGTAACCAAAACAGCATGGTACTGGTACCAAAACAGAGATATAGATCAATGGAACAGAACAGAGCCCTCAGAAATAACACCGCATATCTACAACTATCTGATCTTTGACAAACCTGAGAAAAACAAGCAATGGGGAAAGGATTCCCTATTTAATAAATGGTGCTGGGAAAACTGGCTAGCCATATGTAGAAAGCTGAAACTGGATCCCTTCCTTACACCTTATACAAAAATTAATTCAAGATGGACTAAAGACTTAAACGTTAGACCTAAAACCATAAAAACCCTAGAAGAAAACCTAGGCAATACCATTCTGGACATAGACATGGGCAAGGACTTCATGTCTAAAACACCAAAAGCAATGGCAACAAAAGACAAAATTGACAAATGAGATCTAATTAAACTAAAGAGCTTCTGCACAGCAAAAGAAACTACCATCAGAGTGAACAGGCAACCTACAAAATGGGAGAAAATTTTTGCAACCTACTCATCTGACAAAGGGCTAATATCCAGAATCTACAATGAACTCAAACAAATTTACAAGAGAAAAACAAACAACCCCATCAAAAAGTGGGCAAAGGACATGAACAGACACTTCTCAAAAGAAGACATTTATGCAGCCAAAAAACACATGAAAAAATGCTCATCATCACTGGCCATCAGAGAAATGCAAATCAAAACCACTATGAGATATCATCTCACACCAGTTACAATGTCAATCATTCAAAAGTCAGGAAACAACAGGTGCTGGAGAGGATGTGGAGAAATAGGAACACTTTTACACTGTTGGTGGGACTGTAAACTAGTTCAACCATTGTGGAAGTCAGTGTGGTGATTCCTCAGGGATCTAGAACTAGAAATGCCATTTGACCCAGCCATCCCATTACTGGGTATATACCCAAAGGACTATAAATCATGCTGCTATAAAGACACATGCACACATATGTTTATTGCGGCACTATTCACAATAGCAAGGACTTGGAACCAACCCAAATGTCCAACAATGATAGACTGGATTAAGAAAATGTGGCACATATACACCATGGAATACTATGCAGCCATAAAAAATGATGAGTTCACGTCCTTTGTAGGGACATAGATGAAATTGGAAATCATCATTCTCAGTAAACTATCCCAAGAACAAAAAACCAAACACTGCATATTCTCACTCATAGTTGGGAATTGAACAATGAGATCACATGGACACAGGAAGGGGAACATCACACTCTGGGGACTGTTGTGGGGTGGGGGGAGGGGGGAGGGATAGTACTGGGAGATATACCTAATGCTAGATGACAAGTTAGTGGGTGCAGCGCACCAGTGTGGCACATGTATACATATGTAACTAACCTGCACAATGTGCACATGTACCCTAAAACTTAAACTATAATAATAAAAGAAAAAAAAATAAGAAGCATATAGTCATTAAATTTTATTTTTCAACTAAGTTTGATCATCTCAGTTTTTTACTTGAAGCATTGAATCCATTTACATGTAATGAAATTACTATATGAAATTACTATATAGGTAATGAAATTACATGTAATTAAATTACTACTACTATATATAGTAGTTTATGTATATTATCTTATTTGTTTCCATTTAATCCAACTGTTTTATATACCACTTTCTTCTCTTTTCTCACCACCTTTTGGATCAATCGAATATTTCAATTATTATATCTTCTTCAGCTCATTAGTTTAACATTATTTTTAAATTATTTGAGTGATTACACTATAAAATATGTCAGGTATCACTGACTGATTTCAGGCTATTACAAATGTTTTTCTACATTTTTCCTGATAATGTTATCTTAAAACACTTTAATTAAATTTGCCCCTCCCATTTTTTTGTTACCACTCTCATGCATTTTAATTGTACATCATTTTTAAATCCTAAAGATTATTTTATATTATCAATATTATATTATCCATCCATTCTTTTTTTTCTGTGTTCAAAATTTAGCAAATACCCTTCATTTCCATGTTTCTGTCTGGGATCACTTGCTTTCTGCATAAAGAAATTCTGCTAATTTTTAATCTTAAGGCATGCTGCTTATGGCATTCTCTCAAGTTTGATTTTTCTAAAAAATATTTTTTAACTATATTTTTCTTGGGATAGAATTCTAAGTTGGAAGTGTGTTTGTTTGTTTGTTTCAGCACTTTAAAGTTGTCACTCCATTCTCCCCTGTTCCTGTTGATATTGTTGCACCTTTGAAGGTCGAGTGCCTTTTTTCTCAAGCTGCTTTTCTTCCTCTCTTTGGTTTTTGGCAGTTTTATTTCTATGTGTCTAGTTAATTTTTGTGACCTGTTTGGGGTTCACAACTCTTCTTGAATCTGTGAGTTAATGTTTTTCATCAATTTGTGGGGGAGGAAATTGTCTCTTTTGATGTTGCTTCTGTTTCTTTTCTCTCTTCTCTTTTCAGCATTCCAAATAAATACATGTGTTTTAGAACTTTCAATTGTGGTCCATATGCACCTAATGATTATTTGTGTACTTCACTTCTTTTTCTGTTTGTTTTAGCTTATGTATTTTCTTAGCTTATAGGTAGCTCCTCAATCCTATCTTCTACTCTTCTAATCTGCTACCAAATTCATCTGAGTTATTAATTCTCCTCATTGTACTTTTCAGTTTGACAATTTCCAGTTGATTCTTTTCGTAGAGCTTAATTATCTAAGCAGGTTTTTTAATCTTTTCTTCTATTTTATCTCTTTTCATCCATTTCTTCAACCTGTGAGTCAGTTACTGTAAAGTCATTTATTAATTATAATATCTGGGTCATGTTTGGATCTATTTTCATTTTCTGTTGTTTCTCTTGATTATAATTAATAATAGTCACCTTTGCATTGACTGAACTGAGTTGAGGCTGGGTTTCAGCTTTGAAAAGGCTCAATCTTCCTCTGTTCATACCACAAGTTCTCCAGGGGTTTCATCTGAGAGCATGGTACATTTGCTGTGTCCCCTCTCCCTAGAAAGTCCTAAAGTCTAATCATTATCTCCTCAGCAGTCTGAGACTAACAAAAATTCAGCTCTTCTTTTCAGATTTCTTTGCTTGTGTTTTTAGCCTCTATCACTGCATAGTTTCAAAATTTGGCAAATAATTTGAGGGTGAAGCAGCCCCATTCTCCTTTAATCTCCAATTTTCTCACTCTGTTCTTTGGAGTCCATCATAAGCCCTGCTCTTTTCTCTGATATCGATTTTTCTGTTTGGTTTATAACCATTGTATTCATCTTCTTGCCTACACCAAGAATTATTATATGCACCCAGGGAAAAGCTAGCTGCAGAATGTCGGACTACCTCTCCATGACTTTCCCTTTTCTGGAATATTAACTCTTCTAGTTCTTGTTGCTTCAGCAGTTCTCTGATATAAACCTTTAATAAATTATTTTTATATTTGATTAATTCATTCTAGTTGTTTTATATTTGGTCCACTCCTAGCATTGGTGTGCCATGGCCACTCCAATCTATCTAGAAGCTTATAATTTTATTTTATTTTCACAGAGAGAATAACTTTTCTTTAAAAACAAAAGTAGACCTTCAGTTAGTTCTAGGTACAAGGGGATCAAAGCAGTGTTTCTATGTAAAATTATTATTATTATTATTTTTGAGACGGAATCTCACTCTTGTTGCCCAGGATGGAGTGCAGTGGCGCAATCTCGGCTCAACGAAACCTCTGCCTTTGGGTTCAAGCAATTCTCCTGCCTCAGCCTTCCCGGGTAGCTGGGATTACAGGCATGCACCAACATGTCTGGCTAATTTTGTATTTTTAGTAGAGATGGGGTTTCTCCATGTTGGTCAGGCTGGTGTGTTGATCCGCCCACCTTGACCTCCCAAAGTGCTGGGGTTACAGGCATGAGCCACCGCTCCTGTCCTTAAAATTTTTTTTTATTGGAATATCTTCTCAATAATAGGTGCTATTTGTAAATGTGAGTAGAACAAAAGAATTAGAAATATCTGAGAATATTGACTTTGCTGTCAAAATTTTATTCATTTTATATAGGAATCTGTTTTTTAATAAAATGTGGCTAAAGATATTGACTTGGGTGATGTGCATTTTTACATCCCAGAATCTACTCAATGAGACCATAATAAAATATAATTCATAACAAAAACATGCCAATCAAAAAAATTTAACAAACATAATATCAAATTGATTGTTACTCCTGGTAGCACACTGCTAATAATTCTTGTTTTTGTATCAGCAATACTGAGCTATTCCTCAGACAGGTGAAGGAAATAGTAAGATTCTAGACCATTTAGAAGTTTCCAGGGGCAATGGATCATGCTGCATGCATCTTCTTCTGTCAAGAAAAAGGCAAAGCTTAAGATATTCTTGGGCCTCATGGCCTATTGAAAACATACTGTGAGTTGTTTCAAAAAAGATTCAAGATGTCTTACAAAAATAGAAATTGAAAATTTGTTATAAAGAGTGGAAGCTATCAGGGCAAAGAAACAATAAAAAGAAGATAATTAGATGAAGCTAGGGATAAAGTAATATTCACTATTAGGGTCAATATAAGTGAGCCATGCAATATATTAATTGCCATGCTTCATTTAGACAAATAAATAATCATTTTGTCTCTTTTATTAAGATATTGCTCAACCAATCAATTGAAATATACAATCAAAAGATGTTTCATTTCACTGGGTTTGAAGAAAGAGATTCCTAAATAAACTGGGAGGTGATCTTTATGATTACCTCCAACATCATGATTTTATGACTCAGGCCAATTCTAAAGGCGAGTGGAATTAACACCAGTGAGATTTGCTATGAAGGACTTTCTGTTCCATATGGATTTCTTCTACTACAAAATCTCCTTCTCCCCAGGCCTTTCCTACATTGTACAATCTATTATACCAGGGGCTGGCGAACATTTTCTGTCTTTACAGAAAATGACCCAATAGTGAATATTTTGGACTTCAGGGGACATACGGTCTTGCCAGAATTACCGAACTCTGCCACTGTATCAAAAACAGCTATGGATGATACATTAAAAAATGAGTGTGACTGTACTTCATAATAAATACAACTTTATTTACAAAAGCAGACAAAGGCTGAATTTGGTCCACAGGCATTGTTTGCCAACCTCTGCTTTAGACCAAGATTGTGTTTCACAAAATGTTCCACAGTACTCCAAGCAGAGATGCCCCCGCAACCTACCTCGAAATGTCTCTAATACCTTGTATTTTATTCTTAAAAGGCATTATAATTGTGCATTCTACTTTATAATAATAAAATTCAATAATAATGTACAGATATTTCAAGTTTTTCACATTATAAACTAAAATGTTTGCTACTGGTATAGTAAGAAATTTGTTCTTGCCATGAGAGACGGCTGGCCTTTCCTCTCAGCTTCTGGGAGGCACCTTATGTCATACTTCGTTAGAAGTGTCTTTGCTTGGGTGGGGACTCTCCAGGCCAGGAAGACCAGCCATGTGATTTAGGCTGGGGGCTTGAGGTCACACATTCTCAGTTAACTTAGATACTGAGTTTTACTGTGTGGGCAATCAATCAATCATATCTATGTAGTGAAGCCTCAATAAAAACTCTAAACTTTGAAGCTTATGTGAGTGTCCCTGTTTGGCAATACTCTATGCATATGACCCCCCAGCAATTCCAGGAGAATAAGTCATCCAGACTCCACAGGAGAGGACAACAGAAGCTTCACATTTGGAATCCTCCCGGACTCTGCACTATGTGTATCTTTCTTTGGTCAATTTTAATCTGTATCCTTTCCTGTAGCAAGCAATAATGATCACTATGACAACTTTTAGTGAGTTCTTCAAGCCCTTTTGAATTACCGAACCAGAGGTGGTTTGGGGAACCCTCCCAAACTTGCAGTTTGGTGTCAAAATTAAGGTTGTTTGTACAGAACTATGCCCTCATACGTTGTAGTTTGGCTAACTCCAGGCACTTCTATATTATTTTGTGCTTTATTCTGCCTCTGGTTTACACCTTCTTATATCTGGTAATTCACAAAGCCTAGCTGAGAAGTAGAGGATAATGAAAATTAAGATCCCTAGTAAATACATACCTGTGGTTTAGAAAGATAATGCCTATTACCAATTTAGCATTCCTAATTATTAACTTTAACTCAAATCACACCAGCAGAAGGCTCTATAAGATGGTTCCTGACTCTTGCCTACCAACTTCAGTGAACCACCAACAAGCCCAGGGAAATGGGTTATAAGTAACCACCCATTCATTTACAGTTAGTTGAGACATCTTAATAATCTGATTTCAATATGCACCAATATTTTGATGAAGCTATTAAAAATATAAACATTTTAGCAGCCATCCATATATGACTCTCCACAAAAGTTAATTAGCCTCAATGTATATTAACTCTTCAGATCTATGTGATATGTTGCAGTCAATTTGGGGCACCATATTTTAAGGGAGTTATAATATAAACTAAACTGTACACCAAAGAGAGTGCAGAGGAGGGTTAGTAAATTTAAAACACATCTAAAAAATTGAAAATACCGGGAATGGCGAAGATGAAACATTTGTGAATAATAGCAGTCAGCAAACAAAAGATGATTTTGTAGAAGAGGAAGTTAATTATTTTCTCCATTCCTCTGCAGAACAATAAAAGAACAAAGATGAATAAGTGAAAATAAAAAGAATTATCCATTTTAGATCAAATTTCTAAACATCTTTTAACCATCTAGAACCTTCCAACAATGGAATGTGTTGCTTTATGGAGCTATACTCTTTTTTTCATTGAAGGTATTCAAGCAGAGTCTGAATTATCTCCATTGCATGACTTATTCATTAAATAAATATTTATAAAGGACATATTATGTCCAAGGCCCTATGCTAAGACTATGGGAGTAGCAAAGATGAATCAGACTAAATTCTTCCCAGATAGTGGAGGTAAGACTTGAACTAAATAATCAGAATACAAGGTAGAAGAAAAAGTGTCCTTAGAGATGTACAGCTAAAGCTGTACAGGAATGAAGAGGAGGGAGGCATGACTTTCAGTTCATGGATGTTGGAGAAGTGTTTTCTCCACTACAATCTATTCCCGACAGAGCAGCAAAGCCTCTGTTCATATCACACCCTTGTTCAAACTCTTCAACAGATTTTGTAACACATAGAACAAATACAGAGTTGTGTTTATTGTATTGGCTTCTAAAATTGGATGTAATCTGGCTTCTGCCTACATCCCCAGTCTCATGCATCTGCCACAGTAGTCTTTCTGATTCTGTAACATGCCCAGCTCATTCCTTCTAAGACCTTTCCATTTGTCATTAGTCAGCTCATCTGCTGAATGCTTCAGTCCCAGATCTTGGTGTGGTTGGTGATTTCTTATTTTCTAGTTTTCAGCTCCCATGCCATTTCCTCTATCAGGCCATCCTGGACCACCCTATCTCAATTAGCTGAGAGTGTCTTCCTTTATCCCCTATCTCTCTAGAGCTCTTACCATTTTATTTTCTTCCTAGTACTACCAAGATCTGATATTGTCCTTGCTCTGCTTCATTTATTTATAAGTTGCCTGTCATCTGGGTCTACCAACTACAACTTAACAAGAGTAAGAATTTGTAGATCTTGTTTGCTGCTGTTTTTCCAACATCCAGATTAGAACATATAATAAGCATTCAGTAAATACGTGTTAAAGGTTGACTGAATGAAGAGTTTTTTGCACAGGATAGGAGTTCAGACAAGAACCAAGATTCTTTAACTCTTTCTAACTTATATTTTGTGAAATGAGTCTCAATGTGATAAGTCTCAATGATAATGTCTCTCAGCCAGTTCACCCCATTTGATCACCTCTGGAATTTTGGGCATTGCTTTTCTCCTGCTCTACAGACACATTCTCCAACTTTCAGGCTCAAAGGAAGAGGTATCCTTAAGTGATTCTTTTCTGAATCTTTCTGAATCATGATTAACTTTTTTTCATACATTACTAACATCTTTTCTAACAGGTCATACTTTTTTATAAGTTCTTTTGGTATTATTTTCTACTTGCTTTTGTTTGACAGAGATGTAAGATAGCCTATATCAGTGCTATTCACTGAAACAATGCAAGCCATATTTGTAATTTTCTAGTAGCCACATTAAAACGTGGTAAAAAGAAGAATAAGCATATATCTCCCAAAATGTTCAGGCAAGCATATTACCACTGCAAACAGATTTTTCACTACAAAGGTTTTCTCTTATTTTCAAATTTATATGTATGTATGTATGTGTGTGTGTGTGTGTGTGTGTGTGTGTGTATGGGTATATATATATATATATATATATATATAGTGGTCTCTCAACTGCATCAGAAATAAAGATAAAACCACAGAAACAGAAAAAAATGTGGTAAAAAGAAAAAAGCTGAAATTACTTTTAGTAATATATTTCAGTTTAGCCTAATATGTCTGAAATATTATCACTGTAACACGTAATCTATAAAAATTGTTAATGACATCTTTTACATAAAGTTGTTTAATGGAAAATTATTTTGCAATGCTTCAACGTTAATATTTAAAGTAGTTAAAGTTCAATAAAATTAAAAATTCAATTCATCAGTCACACTAGCCATACCTCAAGTGCACAATTAACCATGTACGGCTAGTAGGTACACATACTATCTGATTAAATGATAGACACAGTGGTGCAGGAACTTGTACCTTCAACTATTCAAAGCATTCAGTAGTTAATTTTGTAGGTAGGTAAATTAATGAATTGGACACTCTTTACTTTTTAATCAACAAATGAGAAAACATAAATGAATTATTTACATTGTTTATACAAATGTGTATTTAATTACTGGCATTGGGAATTGGCATTAATAAAAGCAAAAACAGCACTAGAAAGTAAAAATACTGGTAAGATTAATGAATGTCTTGAGACCATGCTTGTGTTAGTCAGTTTTCATGCTGCTGATAAAGACATATCCGAGACTGGGAAGAAAAAGAAGTTTAATTAGATTTACAGTTCCATATGGCTGGGGAGGCCTTGGAACCATGACAGGATGTAAAAGGCACTTCTTACACGGCAGCGGCAAGAGAAAATGAGGAAGATGCAAAAGCAGAAACCCCTGATAAAACCATCAGATCTCATAAGACTTATTCACTACCACAAGAACAGTATGGGGGAAACTGCCCCCATGATTCATATTATCTCCTACTCGGTCCCTCCCACAACACATGGGAATTATGGGAGTACAATTCAAGATGAGATTTGGGTGGGGACACAGAGCCAAACCATATCAATGCTGTTGTGGTAAAAGTAAATGTTTCCTATGCATAAAGCAAACTTTAATCATGGGGAGAATTATCTCAGGGCTGTCCTAAGCCTCTGAAGATTGTGTTTCTTTTCTTAAACATACTAGAAGCTCTGTTATGCACAGTGGGAGTGAGCTGTAGAAAAGGCTGCCACCTCCCCTTTGTGATAAGAATAATCTCTTACCACTCCTGCATCATTGCTTTCATGTGAGCCTCTATTAAAAAAAATTTATAAAATAAATAAATTTATACATGCATATATACATACATAAATAGAAGAGGAAATGAAGGAAAATAAAAATTAAAGTAGAATAATAAAATGACATTTCAAAGGAAATTAATAAAATATTCTAAAACCTAATAAGATAACCACAAGAATTTTAAAACAAAAAGAGCTTAAACACATTTGATTTTTTTTTAAGTCACAAAAAACTTGAGTAACCAAAATAAAGAAATCAAAACTTTTTAAAACTTGAAAGGAGGTTGAGTGTGATGGCTCATGCCTGTAGTCCCAGGACTTTGGGAGGCCAAGGTGCGTGCATCACCTGAGCTCAGGAGTTCAAGACAAACCTGGGCAACATGAGGAAACCCCATCTCTACAAAAAATACAAAAATTAGCCAGGTGTGGTGGTGCATGCCTATAGTCGCAGACACACAGGGGGCTGAGGTGGGAGGATCACTGAGCCTGGGAGGTCGAGGCTGCAGTGAGCCATGATCACACCACTGTATTCCGGCCTGAGCAACAGAACAAAACCCTGTTTCGAAATATAAAAACAAAAAAAAAAAGAGAGAGAGAGAGAGGAAGAAAATATAAACCTTAGGACTGTGGGAAGAAACAAAAATATTAAATAAAAATAAGACTATTTCTATCATAATAATAGTTCCCATTTATTTAGCACCTACCATGTGCCAGGCACCATATTAACTCCTTTTTCTACAACAAATCCTGTGTAATATTTTCATTTTAGAGATGATGAAATTAGGACTCAGAAGCTACCAGCAATTCACACTGCAAAGGAGAAGAACTAAAATTGGAAGGTGAGAATATTCAGCATGTGTTTTTTCTAAATAGATTTTTAAAGAAATGTATATTTTATTAAAGGATGGTGCTATTGTTTAAAGTATTATGTGTCACCCCAAAATTCATAAACTGAAACTTAAATTCTGATGTGATAGTGTTTATTAAGAGGTAGGGACTTTAGAAGGTGATTAAATCTTGAGGGTGGAGGCCTCATAAATGGGGTTAGCAACCTTATAAAAGGGTTGGAGGGAACTAGCTAGGCTCCTTTTGCTCTTCTGTCACTTTTGCCATGTGAGGACACAGCATTCAAGGAACCATCTTGGAAGTGGAGACCAGGCCCTCATTAGACACTGAATTTGCTCACTCCTTGGTCATGGACTTTCAGCCTCGAAGACTGTGAAAAATAAATTTCTGTTCTGTATAAATTATCCAGTCTCAGGTATATTGTTATAGGAGCATGAAAACACTAAGACAGATGGCTTGACTTTGAAAGAAGTAGAAACAAAAATGTGTATTATGAGAAAATAATTTCTACCCTCATAGTCCCTTCCACGCACAGGGACTGTGCTGAACTGATTGCAGCGCTGGCAAAGAGGTAACTCCTAGTCAGGCAGAGGTCCTTGCTCTTCTCTGAGGCTATAGGACATAAAGATGTATGAGAATATCTTTATGCCTGCTCACTAATGCCTACTCAGTCCTTCTCTAACATTTCTGCCATTTTTACAATTCTGCAAATGTACAGGAAATGTTTCCTCAAATTTGTACCTTATTTTGCATAGCTATACCTGTCTTCAAAAAAAAAAAAATTGGTGTTTGTGGCATCGTATAAAGAACAATGTCTTACAGGAGAGAAGGGTGAATTTTATTCTCAATTCTGTAAGAATGTCGATGGGACCCCTCTAGTCACAGCAGGAATTCAGAAAGTTCCTTTTCCTCAACCCTCACTAGAAATGCAATTTGCAATGTAATCCTCAAATTGGTTTTTGGAAACAAACAGGATAAAAATTATAAGTAAATTGAAAATAAATAACTCATGAAAAATAAGCTGTACTCTTAGAAATTGTAAAATGAGATTCTTAAGTACTAACCTTAGCCTTTGCTAATTGGTCAGAAAAATGAAAAAAACAATAGCTAGTCTATTTTCTATGCAATCTTTGGGTCTACGGTGGGTGGGGGGAGCCTCTCTGCATAAGTCAGTATAAATATTCTGGATCAGCTTAGAAGGAATACATTTTATTAGCTACGGCTGCACAGTAGATTGATGAGACTATCCCTTAAGACAATCCAATTCCCTTTACTCAACCTTGAGATTTCTCACACTTGCCTGATCATTGCAATTTCTTTGGCTTTTTTGGAAGTTCTTCTCTGATAGGTCTGAGCTGAGACACAGATCTATATTTGTCATAAGCACCCTGGAAATACTTAGGATCAGGTTAGTTTGAGCTTCCTGCTTCACAGTGCAAGAGCTGTCTTCTAATGTTAATTTGGTTCCTGAGATTCTTTCCTTCTAAAAAGGATAAAGGCTCTCCAGCTGTCACAAGTATTCTAGTCTGTTTGGTAATCCTATTTCTCAATGGAAAAAAAAAAAAAAAGATTCTGTCTGTAAATTAGTTTTAGCTTTGTTTCGGTAAATGAGCACCCGAACCTCAGCCAGTTGCCCCTGTATAAACTGAGAAAACTGTCATTAACACTGCAACTACATCAGGCTAGAAGTGGCTCCACCAAGACCATCACTTGTACAGCTTTACCCGAAATAGTCTACTGGCTTTTACCTTTGCATTTAAACAACTTAAATTTCTGATATAAAAACTAAACAACAATTAAATAATACTTTGGTATACACACATCTTCCATGTATACACTTTCTGAAGACCAGAAGAAAAACAAGTAGTAAAATGAGGAAGGTCTCCCTGGAGTCCTTTCTCCATCCCCAAACACAGCAAGACAACTTTATCCTCTTCCACATCATCCTTTACTCTTCCATCTAGTTTTCCACAAAAGATTCTCTTGGTATTCAGCTTCCTATACTAAGCTGCCTTCATCTATTTGCAAAGTCTTTTTCAGGGTGGTTTAGCCATTTGTCCTCCAAATGTGTTGTCCCTGGACAATGTTGTTCTGCTCCTTTCTGACACCGACCCTACCCTACGTTCTGCCATATTAAAGTGATTTCTAACAAGTATTGTAAACAGTAGATAAGAGCCAAATATTATCAGAGGGGGCATTATTACACTTTTTATTTGAAATCATAAAATCTTATCTTTGCTTTCTCACAAGAATGCCATTATCTCCCTTTCCCACATGGGGAAACAGATCCAGAAAAATCAAGTGACTGGCCTCCTTCAAATCAGTAGCAACCCTGGAACTGGTGTTTATACATTTCTACTTCATTGTGCTCTCCAGTCAGTCCATGTGCCTGTCATTAAAATATTATTTCATTCAAGGATTATTTGCTCTTTCTTCCTGATCGTTAATAAAGACATTAAACAAAACCAGACCTCATGCTGACCCTATAGTCAACACATTGCCCTGCGTCATTAGGATTTGTCCTCCAGCCAGTTCTCAGTCCATGTGACAGAGCACACAGCAAAGCCAATGCTAATTAGGTTGGCAAATAAGATTTATTGAGATACTGTATCAAATGGGTTACAAAAATATAAATATATGTGTGTTAAGGTACATTCATTGTGCTCAGTAAGTTTTTAATTCTATTGAAAAAGCTATCAAGTCTGTCTGGCACTATTTGTCTTTATAAATCTATTCTTTTATAGCAGAGCTCTTTTAGCTCTTTTGATTCCATTATCCTCTGTGTTTCAATCTTAACAGTGGTTTCTGTTATTTTTTAAAAGAAATGATTTCACAATAGGAATTCAAACACAGATTCTTTATTCCAAGATGATTACTAATACAATTAACAACAATTAATCCCATTGAAGCATACCAGGCCAAAGAGAATTGTCGACATCTTATTAAGTGTCCTGGGACCAGAATGAGGATTTCTGATTTCCAGTTCTCCTCCCTAGCAATAAACAGCATGGTTTAGGACCAGAATTATAACGCCTTAGAAAAAGCTTATAGAACTGTGCTTATAATTATGTCCTCCAAATGGAACAACTCCCATTCACATGTCTGATTTTTAGACTTGTTTTTCTATGGATTCCACTCCACTATGTGTATTTTCTTGTCCTAGAATTGCTCGTACAATGCTGCATATCAATCTTTGTTGAAATAGTGTAAAACTTTACCTACACATTTTTCTCCCTGTTTAAACCATATGTTTTATACAGTTCAACAAAATTCTTCTATCTTTTAGTGAAAATATGAAATATCATAAAAGGCTAGGAAATTCCATTTAAACTAAAGTCAAAGTGGTCTCCTGATGACTGCTGCAGAGCGTATTTTATATAAATGGAAATTGGGTCAGCTATGAATTAAATTAACAACCACCATATTTCCTTAACCACAATTGCATAACCTTATGTCCAGCATGTTCACAGCTGAGGACTTTACCACTGACTTACAAAAAAAAAAAATGCTATGCACATAAAGTTTTTGCCCTGTCTTTTAAAAAGTTTCTTTCTGGGCAGGCTTCTTATTTTTGCTACAGTTCTGAGCCATTTCACTAGGACCATACACTGTACATATGTTCCAGGTAACATGAATTTTAAAATTGTAGTATCTATTAATGACAATTACCATTCTAGAAAATAATATCTAATTTAAAATTTGAGTATTACTTAGAAAGCTCTCTGCTAATTAATGGCTCTCTTCATTGTGAGAGTAATAATGTATTTAGATTTTTAATAAAGTATACTATATGATATTTTAAAGGATTGAAATTTGCGTGGAAGGGAAAGAACTACATTGTAGCATTGGGTGCATTGGGTGAGGAGATCTTATATATAAATGGTCTACTAAAGGAATTCTATAACTTTACTTTTTGAAATATATATGGATCACTTTATATGTGAAGTATGAACTCATTCTTTGATAATTCCAAGTATAGCAGCAATTGTGACTGAATATTCAGTATTATCAATTAATATGAATTTATATCACTTAAAGAAAAATGAATCATATTCATATTTGAAGAGTTGCCTGTGGAGTCCCACTCCAATAGTTGAGTCTGCTTTTTTACCTCAAGGACATTCTGCACTGGCAAGTTTACAGTTGCCCTAGACCGAAAAAGACCAGGGTGCTTTATTATTAGCAAAAAAAATTGTATATATGTGTTTTCCTTTAAAGGTATCAGCTCCTACAAGAACAAACTTGTAAACCTGTTTCTGAGTTTACTCCTATGTGCCAATAAAATGGCTTTCTCTAAGATGATTCTTTCGAATTTTTGTGTCATCATTTTTTTTTGGCTGTTGAAGTATTCAAATTAAATATTCATATAACTATTTACATGCAAACATGAATGTAATTTCATAGAAACTGATAATATCAGAACCTGATTCAGAATGCAATTTACATCTTAAGTAACATGGTATCACTATTGATTAATATTTGTTTACAAGTTTCATGAAGGTATGATAGGGAAAGGAAAGTGATTTACATTTCATATTCTGTGAACAGAAGTGTCTTATGAAAGAACAAGCACTAATATTTTTTAGCATTTCCTAGGCTTTGCTCTGTGCTAAGTACATTACATACATAACTGTTACCACTGTATCCTCAAAACAACATATCTCTGTGGCAAAGTCTATTTTTAGCCACATTTCACAGATGGGTAATATGAGGCAGAGAGAGGTTAAGTAATTTACCCAAAGTACACAGCCAGAAAGTAGGATTTGAACACAAGGAGTCCTACACAGAGCCCTCATGCTTGAGCTCATGCTACCAGAAAATAACGTAGATCAGTGGTTCTCAGACAAGAGCAGGGATTAGAATCACCTGGAGGGCTTACCAAAACAGACTACCTGGCCTCATCCTCAGAGTTTTCAGTACAGTAGATGTGGTCTGAGATCTGAGAATTTGAATTTCTAACAAGTTTCCAGGTGGTGTGGTGCTGCGGGTTTGGGGGTCACACTTTGGGAACCGCAGATGTAAATGACTGTCTGGAAATCAGGACAACTGAGCTGTGCATGGAGAGTTTAGGAACTGGAGATGCTACCATGTGCCTGGAGAGAAAAAAGGGGACAACCAGACACCAAGAAAGAAACTGAAGCTGCTCAGGGAGGGGGACTCTCTGAGGAAAAGGAAGGCAGGAGCTATACACTTTTGTTGTTGGGAAAGCCTGAGGTCCAGAGGAGAGGGACAGGAGGGAAATCCTGCAAGGACAATAGATGTCAAACCAAGGAAGGAACTTTTTAAAAGGAATGTTGAAATGCCACAGTAATTTCTACTTAAAAACTCAACCCTGGGAAAAATGTTTGACTTTTCTAAAGCATAATGACATCACAAACAACAGACAATAGTGGCAAAGGCTTCAATCTGAGAGACAGAGTATCATAGCCCAAAACTGCTGGTGATCCTGTAGCTGTCATTTTAACCCCTTGAGCCCCAGTCTCCTAGGTCTTCCTCATATTTATTCTTGTTCTTCTTGAGAATCCCTTCTTGCTTTAATGGTCTAAGGTTCAAATGATGGAGACAGGAGGATATGACCCTCCAGTATATTTGCTTTACAAATCTGCTTCTCTCTTTCATCTAAGTTGCTTTAAATTGATCATCTCGTTACCCAACCTGAGTTAGAATGGAGACATATGAACTTATTAATGACTTATTATTAAAAGAGGGGACATTTACATTTGCCTCTGGTTTTGGTTTGAGTCTTCAGACAGCACTGCAGCTAAATTACTATTTATTTTTAGCAGCCAAGAAAGAGAAGATTGCTTAATGTTTGTTGTTTCTTGGACCTGCCTTCTATCTAGATGTCTGTAAACGCCATCAATACAGTCAATGGAAGAAGAAAAGTGTGCCAAGCCTATTTTCTTCGTTATAATTGATGGAGGCCACTCAGGGCCATGTTCCATTTACTGTCAAATTAAGATGGCATGAATGTCTCCTGTTCACCCCGTTCTTTTTATTAAAGAGTTGAAGCACTTTTTAAATCAAGAAGAGAGGGAGATAGATTTAATCCTATGTCTGCATTTCAGGAAAATTTAAGAGAGGGACATTCCAGGTCAAGGGGCCAACAAAGGAAGACTGGGGAGTTTGTGTTCCTTTTGACATCACGTGATCACCATAGATGTCTGCCTTTAACCTAGGGTGGGGCCAGTATTTGTTCTGTCTCCATTCCTGTACTATTTTAACAGTAATCCAGAAAGTGTGTGACAAGGGGACTTGAGCCTGTCTTTGGTTTTCTCAACATTAGACTCCTCTCTATGTTCTACTCTAAAATAGCCAGCTCTCTGTTCAACTTCTAAAATGCAGTTAGGCAGACTAAGTGAAATCATGACAGAGATTTTATATTACTTTTTGTAGTAACTTGAGTTATTGGACTTTCATATCCTGATCAAAGAAACAGAAAATGGCTTGCTCTGAGTCCCACAGCACAGTGGTAACAGAAGCAGGAATAGAACCTGGGTCACTTATCTTCCAGTCTAATGATCCTTCTGGTCTACCACTTCTCTCAGACTTTGCTGCCAGCAAAGGCTTTCTTGGTGTATTCACTTCCTACTTGCACACATTAACTCACACACACTCTAACATGCCCATAGTCATACACACTCATTCTCCCTATTACACACTCCTTCATTGTCATACTCATACACTCACACTCACATAACTACAGGAGCACCAGAGCCACAGCTTCCCAGCATGGCCTACAGCTGGAGGCCCAACCCATCTACTCAGATTCCTTTTGTTGAATCAATGTGACCCATGCAAGGTTTCAAACCTGATGTCAACACCCAACTGAGGGCTCAGACCAGAGCTGGACCTGCATAAAAGTTCCATGTGGAGGCACTGACCTCCATATTTTGAGTTCTAGATTAGGTGGCAGACAGTGAGGAATGAATCTTGCAAGAGAAAGTGGTCAGAAAAGGATCCAGTGGCAGAATTCCAGGATGAAGTCTAGTCATCAGAAGGGAGTTGAGGCCAGAGAATTGATGACTATGAGAGTGAATTCTGCAGAAAACAATCCAGTCATTGAAGAGGACCAGGTTTCAGAAACAAAATCCAGGTACCTAAGAGCACGGTGAGTATGAGGAAGCAGATGGTATTAAAGTTTATGAGCTATCAGAGGATAAATCGGGCAAGGAGCACTGTCCCAAAGAGTAACACTCACCATGAGGGAAGATGGTTTGGCTGTAGCTGGGCTTTGCTGCCCTCTTTACACCAGGTGACCCTCTTTGCTCTAGTCTGTGATAGCTTATTACACTTAAGGGTTTTTTGTTTTTGTTTTTGTTTTTGTTTTTGCCTCTTCCTTGGACAAATGAGGCAAAAGTGACTATAACTAAATCACATCAGTGGCAAAGTTTAAAGAACACTTAGATTTTATAATTCTTTTTTTTTTTTTTTTTTTGAGATGGAGCCTCACTTTGTCGCCCAGGCTGGAGTGCAGTGGCGTGATCTCAGCCCACTGCAACCTCCGCCTCCCGGGTTCCAGTGATTCTCTTGCCTCAGCCTCCCAAGTAGCTGGGACTACAGGCACATGCCACCATGCCCGGCTAATTTTTGTATTTTTTAGTAGAGATGGGGCTTCATCATATTGGCCAGGCTACTCTCGAACTCCTGACCTCATGATCCGCCCACCTCAGCCTCCCAAAGTACTGGGATTACAGGCATGAGCTACCGCGCCTGGCTATAATTAATTCTTTGGGGATAGCAATTGTAGATCTATCCCCCTTCTCCTCAACCCCCGTGTAGACTGACAAGTGTCATCCAGGTAACATAGGGTTTCTGAAGATGCCCTGAATTCTGTTGAGTCAACAATGAAGCCTCTCAGAGAAGCACCCAACATCTGGTGTGAGAGTGATCTAGAACATGTTCTCACAACCGCCCAGAAGCTGAATATCAAGTTTTTCTGGACTTGGATCACAGTGATCACTGAACACAGCATTTAATTACTCAACAATTAGTCAACAATATGCAGATAAGTAAGATAATTATTTGTCATATCTTTTACCTTCTCTGTTTATGTAGCCTACTTTATGTCTAGGCAAAGTGTGTGGCCACAGCAAAGTGAGATTTGTTCTGTTCAGGACAGGAAAGGACACTGCTTCAACTATAAATTCTCCTCTTGTCAAAGGCACAGATATAATTAGCTATATCCAAAGGCACAACTATTCCTCTACCGACAATAAAGCCAGACTGTATTTGCATTTTATCTTGCCATATGCCCACCTAAGAAACATTTCTACAAAGGCTGCATAAAATATAACTGTCAAGTTTCAGTCCTGCTCCATACACCAGCAGCACACTTGCAAATATGAAGGTCTCACATTTTGTCAAGAGAAGGTACAGATCTGTTAGAAATTAAAAACAAATATCATTTCCTAATGGAAGTTGGATTTTATTCTAAGCCGATATCTGGACTAATTTGCCAATGAAAGCTTTCTACTTTAAATCTTGAAAGGGAGAAATAGACTAAATAAGTTGTATTTTAGGATTGATCTGATGTTCTAATTTTTATCTCCACACAAGCCTTCACTTAAGGTTAAAATATGAGTCTTCTTTGATCTTTCTACATCAGTTGGACGGTGAGTCAGTTCTCAATGTTTACTTTGTGGTACTATGATAATAAAACTATTGTAGCAGTTTTGTTTTACTATTCAGACTTTCTCAAAGAAGAAATCCTAGTGCCAAAAGGTAATAAAAAATACCAAAATGAAATTTCTCAGTTGTTAACATGTCAATCACAAGAAAATTTAGCTCTACGAGTATCACCTCACTACAAATGGATAAAATAGCAATCAATCATACAATAATTTTTTACACTGGCATGTTAAATCTGTATAATAGTCAAAAATATGAATATCATGTTTCTATATAATATTTTATTAGATATAATTCTTTTCTACAGATCCTGATAAGTTTTTGTTCCAACTCATACTCACTGTTTCGTTTTGTTTTGTGACATTGCCAAAATATATACTGTTACCCATATAAAGTAAAATGGCCCTGTGTATAAAATACCACGTGGTGAATGCTTGCATTTCAATTAAAACCAGATCTCATGACATCTTTATGCATCTGAGCCCCAGCCATCTGAGGGTAGCCATGTCAACCTCCTACACTCTTGATCAGTGTAAGCTCATCTATTCTTAGACTATGAAATATGGGTCTTGGGTATCAGGGGAAGAATTGTTGGCTGGTCACAGCTGTGGCCTGGTGGGGAGTACTTTGTGTGGTCTGTGAGCAGAATTTTTCTGCCTTCCTTCCCAGCTGTGCACTGCTGAGTGGAAGAAGGTGTACCCCAGGCTCATCAATCTCTTTGTGTTCCTCACACTGAACTGGGAAGGTTAGAAAGAGGCAGGCCAGGAAGAGAGGTCCAGAGGCCAGTCTCTTCCCACTGAGTCAAAGAATAGCATAGAAAAGAGACTAAACAATTGTTCCTCTCAGGCTGCTTAGAAAGAAGGCAGAGGCCAGTAAATGAATGCATCATTCTTTGGGAGCTCCTGTACCAGGCTGATAACTGTATGTGAGTCAAAGCTGAATAACTTTAGGGAAAAAAATCTGCAAAATATTAGGTAGAAACTAACAGGGAAAAAAACCTCAAAGTTGCAGTTCATTTTTATTCATCGGTGATTAACTTGAAATGTAGTCACTTGATCTACAAGGTTGTTTAAATGATAAAAAGACATTTTTCTAGTATTTTTCAAACAAAAAAGTTAGGTTTTTATATTTCTATACCACACTATGGTTTAATTTAAATAGTTTTAACAAAAAAAACCTTTTTCTTGTTAAAGTCTATTGTTGCCAGAGCCAATCAGAAGCAAAAGAATGGATGCGAAAATTAGGCCTGAGAATGTATATTTGGGTAAAAAAGTTTAAAAATAAACTTAATTCTTAGCTGCAGGAACCTTTCCCAACTGACACCTGGGAATTACACTGTCAGTGTCCTAACTTGGGTTTTGAGTGCATCTTAGAGTTTATCATGAAAAATGCCAGTTTCACCTGTTTTGTTAGTTCAAGGATATGGTCATTATTTGTTGTGTTTATTAAAAAGTCTAAAATACAATTTCTGCAAGATTGAAAAAGATAAAATGACTTCCCATTTTTTGTAACTCTTTCCTGCAGTTTATGTTTGAATAAAGATTTCAAAAGATTATACAAACCAGTTTTTTGGGGGGTCTTTTTTTATTATTATTATACTTTAAGTTCTGGGATACATGTGCAGAACGTGCAGGTTTGTTACATGGGTATACATATGCCATGGTGGTTTGCTGCACCCATCAACCCGTCATCTACATTAAGTATTTCTCCTAATGCTATCCCTCCCCTAGCACCCCACCCCTTGACAGGCCCCAGTAGGTGATCTTCCCCTCCCCGTGTCCATGTGTTTTCTTTGTTCAACTCCCACTTATGAGTGAGAACATGCGGTGTTTGGTTTTCTGTTCTGTGTTTGTTTGCTGAGAATACCATTCAGGACATAGGCATGGGCAAAGACTTCATGACTAAAACACCAAAGCAATGGCAACAAAAGCCAAAATTGACAAATGGAATCTAATTAAACTAAAGAGCTTCTGCACAGCAAAAGAAACTATCATCAGAGTGAACAGGCAACCTACAGAATGGGAGAAAATTTTTGCAATCTTTCCATCTGACAAAGGGCTAATATCCAGACTTTACAGGAACTTAAACAAATTTACAAGAAAAAAAAATCTCATCAAAAAGTGGGTGAAGGTTATGAACAGACACTTCTCAAAAGAAGACATTTATGTGGCCAACAAACGTGAAAAAAAGTTCATCATCACTAATCATTAGAGAAATGCAAATCGAAACCACAACGAGATACCCTCTCATGCCAGTTAGAATGGTGATCATTAAAAAGTCAGGAAACAATGGATGCAGGAGAGGATATGGAGAAATAGGAACACTTTTACACTGTAGTGGGAATGTAAATTAGTTCAACCATTGTGGAAGACAATGTGGCGATTCCTCAAGGATCTAGAACTAGAAATACCATTTGACCCAGCAATCCCATTAATGAGTGTATACCCAAAGGATTATAAATAATTCTACTGTAAAGACACATGAACATGTATGTTTATTGTGGCACTATTCACAACAGCAAAGACTTGGAACCAACCAAAATGCCCACCAATGATAGACTGGATAAAGAAAATGTGGCACATATACAACATGGAATACTATGCAGCCATAAAAAAGGATGAGTTCATGTCCTTTACAGGGAAATGGATGAAGCTGGAAACCAGTTTCTCCATCACTAGTACAGAAAAATCAAAATAGAACAGAATTCTATAGTGATAATAAAAGTGTTCTTAGACTTAAACAACAATCTTTAAAGAAAAATTATTCTAACTCAATTAGTTGATTAAGTTATCCCTGATAACTGAAGGCAACATTTATTTTTGTTGGGATCAACACAACTGTTTAGAAATATAAAATTTTGTTTGCTTTTGTTAATAGATGAAGTAGCATACTTTACATTCAAGCTGTTCATTTGAAGCCCACTTTTGTTGTCCTTTCAGAGTAAAATTTTTTCCAGATTCCCTGTACCTGTTTTCACAACCATGACATATTCAGAAAGTTTTCTTCTTAACATTAGTTGCTAAGCAAAATATATTTCAGTATGCCTGCTGTAAAATTGTCAGTCAAACACACATCGCAAGTGTTTGGTAATCTGATAACACTTAACCTTAGCAGCCATTATCCGATATTTTACAATTGATGCTAGGATATTTAACTAGAACAGAGTCATGTTTTTTTATTGTGTGAAATCAAGAGATGTGACGAAAAGAAGTCTGAAATCTCAACATTCCCCCATTTCATTAGCGTTCTTATTTGACTCTCTTAATTTCTTTATTGGAAGCACTCTGTCATGACTGGCTATTTTCACAAAAGTAGAAGTAGTCCTATGAACAGTAGCAAAATATTTCTCTCAAGTAACAAAAGAATAAAAATTGTTTTGTAAAAACATGTTTTTCTTTCATTTTACATTAAAAAAATTACACCCAAACTCTATTATTTTGAACTTTTTCATTAAATGGGTTGAATTTACTTTATTATTTCCAAACCAAATGTAAGGCAACAATCAAGAAATAACATGCCATTTGTAAACTCTAGCTTTAAGGGCTGTTTATTAAGGTGAGGGAAGATGCAGATTTGTCTGAAATTATTCATCCTCACGGCCCAAGTGAGAGTACATGGAGAACTTTTGTCCGTGAGTATGCCTTTGAATACTTATTTTGAATCTGCCTTTAACAACCCCTGTACAATATAACAGAAAGTAGATTGTAGGAAGCTGTTCCTCTTACCTTGATCCTGAAGAGATAGCCATATAGGGATATGAATTGGAGCAATGCTTATGATAATAGAGTTTGGTGCTGTGTTTGTTATTGCCTCTACGTTTTCCAATGGATTGCATATGACTGTGATAAAGAAACAGTCTATGATAGCTAAACAAAGAGGTAGTCATTTCAGTTTATGTTTGAACTTCCACTCTTCTGTACTAATCAAACAAAATGATATCCAGCTGCTTATTTTAGCCATAAAACATTGTTTTATCGTATGCTTCTGTACGTATCTAGAAATATGTTATGTAAACCATTTTAATATGAGAAAGTTGAGGGTTCAATTGCATCAGAATCAGGAAATACAAGGTTAGGATAGCCAGTTTAAACTCAGACCCCTCTCCTCATTATCAGCAATGTAATGATGCCTTTCATTTCATGGATTTATTGTTTGTGACCGTTTATGTTATATGTGAGCATCAGGTAATGGGTGACAGGCAAGATTGCAAACCTGAGGAGGACCATTCTTCTCCAGGATTGTAGTCAGTTCTAATCCATCATTTTACATACATAATCCCCAAGCAGTGCAAGCCTGAGACATGTGAGCATCTGTTCATTGAAGGCACCTCTCTCCATGCCAATGACATATCACATGGAGCACATCTGAGTTTGACCAAATCATCGGGCTCCTGGACAGACAGGCTTTTACACATTAATGAGTCTTTTGTTAGTAGCATTTGTGTGATTATATTTATTCACATAAGAAGGCATCCAAAGAAAAAAGTTAGAAACTATAAAAAGGCATGAAAAGAAAAATAAGTTTTACATTCTGCTGAATGTCTTTCCTAGCCCTTATGGGTGTTTCCACATTTCTATTTTACAAAATTGACATGTTATTCAAAGAGTTATATAGGCCATTTATTTCAAAGTTAATATTTTTGAACCTTCTTCCACCACAATAAATATTTTTTACAACATGATTGATTAAGCTATGTATTTTCATTGTGTAGAAGTGAAAATCATTTTCATAACTACTCTCCTGTTTGGGGACTTTAAATGTTTTTCTATTATAAAAAAGCCTGCATTGTACCAACCTTAATTTTTTTAGAATACTTTTTTAGAAACAGAATTTGTGTCCAGGGCAAAAAAAATTTAAGGCTTTTAATGTCTATTTTCATATTGACTTTAAGAAAGTTTATTGTGTATCAATTTATAGTCCCTGGACAACATTTCTTTAAGTGGAACTGTTTATGGAATCTTCAATGCTGATATTTTGCTAAGAAACTTATTCAATAAATTCAACTGTTATATCTAGTTCTGTATTATAAACATAAACAATAAAAATAATTTTTTAAAATCTTGATCTAAGCTTTTATTCTTATATTGAATGAGAACACACTGTTGAGTGTAATGAGGACACACTCTTACACAAGTGTAAGAATGTACTTATTTCTTCCATCCTGAACTTATTGAATTCTCTTCAATATCCTGAATCTTACTCACGAAATAGTCTCCTTGAATTTGTAAGTTTCATTGCTGCTGTCTGATTTCTCATTTTCCATACATAAGCCTGCATATGAAGGGATCTCTTTCTTCCTCAAACACCTAAGCCAGTAGAATTGAGCCAAAAATATGCAATTAGGCAAGACTCTCCAATGTTCAGTTGGCACGTGGCTATATACGCAGGAGTAAAACAGGCTTGTGAGTTCTGGCTTTGGTAGGGCAGTTGCGCCTTCTCCATACCACTTGTCCACCAGCCTGCAAGTGATGTGAGCTGGCTGTGGCCTTAATAATGTCACAATGGCCTTCTTCCCCTACACTTCAACCTCCTACCCTTTCCCTTCTCTCTTTCTCTGGGTCTCTTATGAGGAAAGAGTCAGAAAAGAAATGCAATCAATAAGAAAACACTAAAGTGAAGGTGGATGACAAGCAACTGCTGCCTAGTGCCAAAAGGGCACAGATCAGGCCCAGCCTCATTTTATTTGTGAGCTCGTATCACAGCCTTCGGCATAATCCTTTGGGATAAATTTTCTAAACTTTTGAATCTCTGAGTAAGCGAATGGATGGAGAAGGAAACTTGATAGTGTAATAGCGCACCGAGGCTGAGTGTGTGCATCCACCAAAACACACATACCTCCATGCCTATTTGTGGGAGTACCTTAAACTGATCGAACATGAAATAAAATGGTCAGCAATATCAAACATAGTAAATATAGTCCAATATTTAAGATCATTTTGTGACCACAATCTCATTATTCCATTGGAAGTAAACACTGTATTCGCTTGCTCCATTCCTTTGATAGATTAAGTGAGACAGCCAGATTGACATAACCTAAATCTTCTGATTCTTAAACCAATGATCCATATTTCTGGTTGAGCACTCTATGCATTGCTTTCTGCCACATCCTCAATCTCTACCGGAGGAACACGTGGCTGTATCAGGCACTGTGGGAAGGCACACGGGTTCAGAGCGTGGAGCAGATGGGCGAGGTGGCCTAAGAAGCGGCCCGCATCCATGGGGAGACGCTGGGCCTCATCGGCTTTGGTTGCACGGGGCAGGCGTTGCAGTTCGAGCCAAAGCCTTTGGATTCAGCGTCATATTTTATGACCCCTACTTGCAGGATGTGGTCGAGCGGTCCCTGGGCGTGCAGAGGGTCTACACCCTGCAGGATTTGCTGTATCAGAGCGACTGCGTCCCCTTGCACTGCAATGTCAACGAACATAACCACCACCTCATCAATGACTTTACCATAAAGCAGATGAGGCAGGGAGCATTCCTTGTGAACGCAGCCCGTGGTGGCCTGGTGGATGAGAAAGCCTTAGCACAAGCCCTCAAGGAGGGCACGATACGAGGGGCAGCCCTCGACATGCATGAGTCGGAGCCCTTCAGCTTTGCTCAGGGTCCGTTGAAAAATGCCCCGAATCTCATCTGCACTCCTCACACTGCCTGGTACAGCGAGCAGGCGTCACTGGAGATGAGGGAGGCAGCTGCCACAGAGATCCGCCGAGCCATCACAGGTTGCATCCCAGAAAGCTTAAGAAATTGTGTGAACAAGGAATTCTTTGTCACATCAGCGCCTTGGTCAGTAATAGACCAGCAAGCAATTCATCCTGAGCTCAATGGTGCCACATACAGATATCCGCCAGGCGTCGTGGGTGTGGCTCCAGGAGGACTTTCTGCCGCCATGGAAGGGATCATCCCTGGAGGCATCCCAGTGACTCACAACCTCCCAACAGTGGCACATCCTTCCCAAGCGCTCTCTCCCAACCAGCCCACAAAACACGGGGACAATCGAGAGCACCCCAACGAGCAATAGCAGAGAATGCCGGAAGGTAATCACTCAGATATACTTGGGACCAAGAGACAGTGAAAAATAGATGAACTAAGAGAAAAAGAATCGGATGGTCTTTGTAACTGATTCTGGACATATGCATCATTGATGTTGCAGTGTTAAAACTACAAGAGCTAGAAAACTGAAGATGTCGTCTGCTTACGGAAGCGCTGAAAGACTAGGATGTGATTTATTAACGACCAACTTCTGTTATTGTGTGTTAAGCTTTTCATCTGTGCATCAAATCACAAAGAATAAATAGAGCTTTTTCTTTTATCAGTCCATTGGGCACAGCAGGTCCTGAACACCCTGCTCTACAATGTTGCATCAAGAGTTCAAACAACAAAATAAAAAATATTAAGAGGAAATCCCCATCCTGTGACTTGAGTCCCTTAAGTCTACAGGGGCTGGTGACCTCTTTTTTGCTAATAGGAAAATCACATTACTACAAAATGGGGAGAAAACTGCTTGCCTGTGGTAGACACCTGCACGCACAGGATTGAAAACAATACAGGCTCCTGTACAGAGAAGTGTCTCACTTCTGAACTGCATACTGAGCGGGCAAGTTGGTTGTAAGTGCAGTAAAACCCTCTGATGATGCAAAAAAAAAAAAAAAAAAGTATTAAGTTCCACAAGCTGTTTGTACTCAAATATATTTTCTCAGTTTCAGATCCTCTGCTATTTTATTGAGTGGAAAGTCTTGAGCTAAAAGGTTCAAGAAGAATAATGTTGCATTTCCTTATGTCTCAGGAAACACTTTTTATGGTAACTTGTCAGATTGTCTATGAAAAAACCCACTTTTTTAGACATTGATAAAGTCTTCTTTTCTTCACGTGCTATTTTATACAAGAACACTTCAGGTGTATTAGATGTGACTGATTTTAACAAATCCTATTAGATTTGCATCAACTAGTTACATGTTCTATTCATAGTCTTTTGTGAATCATTGCCTTTTTCTTTAAAAAGATGGCCTATTTTGAGCCTTTGTATAGGTACATTCCTGTTTTTGTGACAAAAGAAAAAACTTTAAAATTGTCCCAAACAGAAAAATAATGGCTATTAGAAGTATGTTTTGTTTTAGTATGAGTTACCATTACTGTATTTGTTTATTATAAAGGTGGACATTTAGCGTTCAGTGCAGTTTTCAATAAAAAGTAATTAAAATTTGTTAAAAAAAAAAAGAAAAATCGTGTTTTATCTTCCTTTGTCTTACATTTCAGACAACTTCCTATATCCTTCCCTTTTTATTATCTATGTATGGATTCCAACTTTTTCACCCTGGTAAAAGAGGCAGACTTTTCAAGCTTATAACAACTGCTTATCTAATTGTATTTTAATGGAGTACACATTATTGTGTTTTTTGCTGCAGCAGCATTTTTTTTTATTTTTATAGACTAAGGGGTACATTTACAGGTTTGTTACATGGGTATGTTTTGTAATGGTGAGGTTTGGGTTCCTAGTATGCCCTTCACCTGAATAGTGAACATAATACCTCATTGGCAATTTATCAACCCTTACCCCTCTCTACCCTTCCCCCTTTTAAAATTCACAATGTCTGTTATTTCCCTTTCTATGTACATGTGTGCCCATTGCTTAGCGTCTAGGCAGTATTTAATTTTCTGTTTCTGAGTTATTTTACTTAGGATAATGGCCTCTGACTCCATCCATGTTGCGGCAAAAGAAATGATTTCATGCTTTTCATGGCTATGCAGTATTCTATGGTATACATAAACTACATTTTCTTTATCCAGTCATCCATTGATGGACGCTTAGGTTGTTTCCACGACTGTGCTATTGTGAATATTGCTGTGATAAACATATAAGTGCAGGTGTCTTTATTCTTCTTTTCCTTTGGTGTAAGGAAAGATATGTATTAAACATGTTAGAATAGGTATCTATGCACATACACACAAACACTACACATGTACGCATACCTCACACTTACACCAGGACCTAAGAATCCAAGGCAATTCAGAGCCTGAAGCATCATTTTGCAGTGTATAAAATGAAACACATTTCCATAAAAAACTAGCATCATCACACAGTGTATTTCCGTTTTGTTGTTTTGGTGGTGGTGATAGTGGGTTTCTATTGGAACCCAGGTACGAAGAGTTAATCATATTCAATTCAAAGCTCTTGATCACCAGTCATCTGAGCAAGCTCCCTCTAATCTATGTATTTACTCCCTTTTAGCCCTTTTTTTCTCATCCACATAGATAGCTATTTTAACATGTCTAATATATGTCTTTCACTTGTAAGCATGCTCTATAAGACAACATAAGTTTATGGCATCATTCTTAAATTTTAAAAAAATCTATTTCTTTCAGCTTTTAAATGTTTCAAAGTGTGTTTTGTGCTTTCGGCTTTAAAAAAAAGAGAGAGAGAAAAAGAAAACTCCCCCTCCATACTATCACTATTAGAAACAAATTATTCTCCTAGGAGACTTCTCTCTCCAGTCCTTCTAATCTACTTGTTTTCCAGACTGAGTTCTGCCATCCTTTGCTCCATTGCTCTCATTTCTCTCCCAGCTCTCTCATCTTTTGGAGTTTACCAAAACACAATGGAAATTATGCCAATTATTTGCCAGAATGCGAATGTGTAGATGGAAGTTTCAAAAGATAATTTTCTAATAAGCCATATTTATCTTGACTTTTTCATTTTCATGTTCTTCCATATTCATCCCTATATAATATGGCTAAGAAACTGTAATCTGTGCTGGGTGCTTGGGAAAATAGAGGGAAAATGCATGCTTCTCAATCCTTTTATTCCAGCCCTCACATTAAGATTTAGAAAAAAATAAGCCTGTTAGAGAAAAATCAAGGTGGCATTCAATTAGAAGCCAAAGCCAATTTTTCTAGAACTTTATATTTCTAGTGAGCCCTTCACCTGAATAGTGAACATGATACTCCATTGGTAATTTTTCAACCTCACTCCTCCCTACACTGCCCTCTTTTGAAGTCTCCAAGGTCTATTATTTCCCTCTGTATGTCCATGTGTACCCAATGTTTAGCTTCCAGGCAGTATTTCAGGAAAATCACTGGGGTTGATGTGGTCAAACGAGTCTTTGTCATAGTCCTCTTCCTTTTTCTCCATTAATCTATCAATAACTCTAATTCACAGATGAGGAAATTTAGATTTAAAGGAGGTAACTAATCCAAGACCATATAATGTTGGGACTGAAATAAAGGGTTTTTTTAACTCTAAAATCTACACACTAAAATGGGTTCTCCAATTATTTACTAGTATGGTCAAAACTTGATGTGGCATTATAGGGATGTCTCCGTTATTCTGCAGTCCTCATTTATTCAACAATTTAGGCCCATCCTGTGTGTCAGGTGCTGTGCTAAGCATTAGAGATAGAGAACTTAGATAGTACAGCATCTTCTCTAGTTAGTTGAAGGCCTGAGCAAATCAAATCAGGTGAAGTTTAGTAAAGTGCACATCAAGGATATTCATAAAGTGGAAAAATATAATACGGAAGCCTAAAGAACAATGAGCACAAAATTGAACCCCATTGTGGCTTACTATAGCTTCAACTAATTTTTCTGCAAAATGAGCCTCCCATTCCTCAATACAGTCTCACCCCTGATTGGTATCCCACATATTGGACTCATTCTCATAACTTTGGATCAAACATGACATATTAGTACGTTTATTATCATGGCCATTCAAAATGATTCTTTGGGTTTTAACTTTCAGTTGTTAATTTTATAAACATAAAAACATGATCTAAAATCTGCTTCCGATTAAAAGATGAAGATTTCCTAAAATCCATGTAACAAGCTATTTGTTTCACTCTTTAAAAAGCTGTTCCCTGACATCCATAAAGCAGCAATGAATGAAAATAAGAAAAGTCATTTTGAAAAATATGTCCTAAAATCTTGTGTAGGCCCTGTAGAACTTTGAGCTAATGAAGCCATAGTTTGATTCTTGCCCTCTCTGATCCCACCAATCATCAATGCTGTAAGCAGTATCAAGACAAAATAGACAGGATATGGAAACAAATGCTGGTCAAGACTCTCAAAAGGGTCACCTCCAGGTCACTCATCCACATGAGCAGCATTTTACAATTTGGTTCAGTGCTGCCTGAGACACACATTAACTTTAACTGAAGCAAATTTGTGAAGATTTTCTCAAGAATGAGTCCAAGCAATTTCCCTTCTTTCTTCATTTGTAATGTGTTGACATTAATTAGTACCTAATTCCTGGAATGTGTTCAGGCTTCAGTGAAAGACAGAAAGGAATGATTTTGGAGCAGATTAGGCACACAGCCTCCTGGTCCAGTTCCAAAGCATGAAGAAACTGCCTACTGCTCTCAGGATCAGGTCCTCCTCAGTCTGATTCATAGTTCTCATTAGGAACCAAAAATCTTAAAAGAGAAAAGGAATTGGTTCTACTTAATAATAGTAATCACTTTTTCTTAAGAAACTCAAAATATCCTGGGTTATAGTCCAAGATCTGTGAAGAATAAAAGATAAAGTCATTTAACGACTATGCATGGTGACTAAGCAAACCAGAGTCAAATGCAGGCCTGACTCCAGGACCTTCTGGCTTTATGTTACTTAAATTTTATATATTTCTTTATACATCCCTGATCCAACAGCTTCTACGTGATGTAGCAGCTTCTACATTTCAATGAAAATGAGCTTTGTAAAGGATAGCCTCATGGTATCAAGTAGGCTATATCTAAAATCAAAGTATGGCAAGACTGAAAGAGTAGTATGGAGTACTCCAGGTACAGTAGGTCTTCGCCTAGTAAGAGAAGTCTTCCACTTGGTCAAAGAGCTATGATAGTCCTATGCCATTTCAGAGCCTCACTGGAAAATGTTATTAAAGGCCACTGTTTGCCCTCAACCTGGTATATTTGGCTCTTCATTTATAAAATATATTTGATTATTAGAAAGCTGGGATAGGGAATGCACAAATTAATAATAAATTATGAGAAAAGATCATCAAAATTGTGTTTTTTAAAAGAGTATCTGAAGCCACATGCAGTGGCATAGGCCTGTAGTCCCAGCTACTTGGGAGGCTGAGGTGGGAGGGATGCTTGTGGTTAGGAGTTCAAGACTAGCCTAAGCAACATAGCAAGATCCTGTGTCTATAAAATGTAATTTAATTTAATTTAAAAACAGAGTAAATACCACACAGATACTAATAAATGATACAGCAATGACAAGCCTGGAACAGCAGTAATACATACAGCAACATATAGAGTATCTGAGGAAAACAAAGAAAATCAGACTGAGATTTAAACCTAGCCCCATTTATAAAAATTTAAAATGCAAGTACACAAAACAGCAATACACATTTCACAAGAACACATACAAACACAACGATATATAACAAACACATTAGGTTATTTTCTGGAGGAAAGAAGGAAATAGATATGAGAAATGGAACAAAATAGGATGAAGAAATGAAAAAGGGGCTTCCCCAGGACCAGTAATGATAAGGAACCATGAGCTAAGGAATATGATCAACTCAAATCTGCATCTGCATTAAAAAAAAAAAAAAGTCCAGAGCTAAATAGATGACATAGAACTTCTGGCTCCCAGTTTCTGGCTCCCTCTTCTGTGCTTTAAGGCAATATTGTGAAGTCTAGCCTATTAACAAACACATCACAAGCAAACCCCTCACTATGTATGCTCATGACTGGGATTGCAAGGACACTACACAGAAATCTACAGAAGAGGGGACCATGTGTGCACACTGTCTTCTTACATGTAAGCAAGGAAAAACATAAACTTTCCTGCAGTAACAGGAAATAAGACTTAGTGCATGTGAATTTTGGATTTATTTGAGCCTTTTAGTTTGTTATCACCTATTAGAGAAGTATCAGCTAAACCTGATCCACATCCAGGCAAAAGGCAAAATTACCTGTTATAGACTATTCACTTTCCAGTCAAGACACTTAGATTGGCAGGTAAGAATACATATATTAAAGAAACACCCAATATTTTCAGCAAGACAGTAACTGAGCAAATTTTCTCTTGTCATCTTCCCTTTAGCCTACTTTCCCAGATATGTGTCCATATTCATACCTATAACAATAGTCTAACATTATCTAACTTGTTTAGAAGAGAAAAAATAGTGTTACTACTAAGGCAAGACCTCATAGCAATTATGAAAATATAATCTCCTTCAAATTAATTTTTAAAACAACAATGGATATCTTAAGCACTAGTTACTCGTTGATGGTGGATTTTCCTTTTTTTTTTTTTTTTTTTGCATGCTTTGCATGAAAGTTTTAATACTTTAGAAGCCTTCAGATTTTATGAACCCAAACATAATGCTTGCGAATACCCGTGGAGACCTCCAGCCCAAAGCTCCCTCTCAGGGAATAGCCTGAATATTAAAAATTCAGCAGAACTGATTTTAAAATAGTTGAGCTTTTCAAGGGGATGGGTAATCTATCATAATGGAACATTAACTTCACTTGAAGTACACATTTATGGTTCTGTTTTTATGATGCCGTTATGATCTTTACTCCTAGTCTTGTTATTCTGTGATCAGAGTGTGAAAATACTGCAGAGATAAGTGACAAAGAGCTTAGTTGCCAGTTAGTTGAGGTTTAAAAGTTATTTGCCAATAGATTTTTCAATGCAAGATTTTTAAAAGGCCATTATCTGTCATTGTAAAAGAAATGTGGCCTGTGGTTCATGCAATTAAAATAACTCCTAATTACATGAGATTAGATTTGCTTTCTTCATAGTCTATTTCATACGGAATAAATCAAAGGATTCATCCACTTTTTTTTTAATATCCTTAAACTCGTGTCTTCTTCCTGAGTAAGAGATATGATGTAGCTTGGCTACTGTGTGGATCAACCTTGTGACCTGCACAAAGTAAAAGAAAGAGTACCAGCGTTACCTCCTCCCAAAAAGTAGAAGTTATTTTAGAGTGAAGGAATAAAACACTTAGCCCTTCTTCTCCTTCTAATGCAATTCAGCATATTCAATTTTTTATCTAAATTACAGATTCATTTATTTAAATCTTTATTCATAAGAAAACCCTTATTTTAGAGTCAATATTTAATAATATTTAATAAATAAAAAATATTTATTAAGCTCTTGCAATAGGCCAACCATAGTTCTAGTCACTACAGTTCTGTTCCTCTAAGCATGACTTTCAAATCACCTACAACTGAGTCACTAGAATTAATACCAATATCTCAATTACCATTCCCCAACCTAGAATCAGAATCTCAGAGGACGGGACCCAGGAATCTGAACTGTTGAAAGCACCCCGAAATTATTTTGAAAAACCCAATTTAAAAACTGATTCCCTGCCATCAAAATGAGAATGTGGGTAGGAGATAGTAGATCTAGACTTAGGGTAAGTAAAAGCTAAGCGATAATTTGTGTCACTTGCGGAATAAACCATTTAATTGACAATGCTCTACTCTGTATTCTTACCTTCTTCTGACATGGCAAACCCTGAAACCTCATGTTCAGTTGGTATTATCATAAAATGTTAGTGTATCTCCACTATAAGTTGAACTGTCTCGCCAGTCCACACTGGACATGTAGCATTAGGTAAAAAATCACCTTTCTTGATTTAAGCCACTGAGATTTGTGGGACTGTTTGTAACTGCAGCATAACCAGTTTGTCCTGACTGATGTAGACGTACCTGCCATCTTTTCTCCTACAGAAAGGGTTACTATTATTCATTCTTTGCCTTGAAAACAAGCAAAAGTGAATAAGAAAATCCAGAACAATCAGGCATTTTAAGAATAGAAGAACATCTAAAGAACAATATTTTAATTAATAACACTATTGACTCTTTCCATATGTTAGGCACTTTGCTAAGGGTTTTCTATGTGAAGATTTACAGACAGGACTTGCCTAGCAGAGGCAATACTGAGAGCAAAGACCCTAAGACTACAATGAGCCTGGCGTGTTTATGGAACAGAATAAAAGACCCATGTAACTAAAACATATTTGAGGGTAGGAAGAGAATGGTAAAGGATGAGGAGTAAGAGTTAGGATCAGAAAATTTGTTAGGAACCAGATTGCACAGGCCTTGTGAGCCATGGAAAACATTTTAGATTTTATTCTTTGTTCAATGGAAGCCATTGGAAAGCCTTAAGCAAGAAACTACATTAGAGTGAAGAGGAGCACAAATCATGAACTACAGAAAGAAAAAATAAATTTTTCCATTAAATATATTGGTACTTAACTGTCATCTTTGGTCCATTTTACTTGTGTGCCCTATATAGTCATATTTAATCTAGGTTTTATAAAAATATTATTTCTCCAAAATTAATTTAAAAATGTTTGTCTTTGTGGTGGATTCCCATATATCAATAAAACTACTTTTTGTTTCATTTAACAAACATTTATATAGTCTTCCTTTGCAACCGACACTGTGGTGCAAAGATAATTGGGACAATATATCAAACTCTGTGAGGAATCTCTCTAGCTTCAACTCCTTTTTTCTAAGACCATTTCACCTTCTTTCCAATGAATCCTCTTTTGTCTTCAACCAACATCAATCCTCTTTGTTTACAGACTGAGCCACAAATTCCTCAACGTTCTTGGCTTCTTTTCCCTTCACCCCCACTCTGTGTTAAACACCATTGACCTAAACTTGACTTCAAGGATTGATCATGCAGGAACTATCACTGAGACTTGGCCCTGCAGAACATGAGCCTCTTTTTGCCACTACCTATGAAGGGGGTGGAAGGGTAGAGAGGGAAAGTTACCAAGGAATAATGGGAGGAACAAATCAGATCCCTCAGCTAGACCCAATTCCTCAGTGAACTCAGCTGTGCTGCAGCATCAGAGAAGCAATAAGAAATATGATTTCTACATTTTGTTCTATTTCAGTGAGTCACCTGATCAGGATGATTCAGGACCCTTTTATGGGAAATGCCATAGAGACCTAAGTACAACATATTCTTTACATTCCATAAGGCCAATGTCATTCCCCTGGTAGCTTGGGATAAGGAGAGATGCTGCCATTGCCATTAGAGCCTACAAAAACCAACTTGGGAAGACGTCCCTTTCATCCATTATATGTAATATGTAAAGGCCGAACTTGCTTTTTACAGCTCCAGTATGGAAATTTCCATTACCGTGGTTTAGTTAAATAACACTGGTCCCCAGCAACGTGGTTCACATTTCCATTACCACAGTATATTAACTGTGAGTAATTGCATAAGGCACAAACTTCGCCGCTGCCTTGTTAGCCTACAAGTCATTGCATAAATAACAGATACATATCTTGATCAGTGACCAATCACGTCACCTTTTACAAAGCCTGCTGGTGGTCCACCACTTCACATTTTCTATTCAGTTCATAGACAGAAAGCAAAGCATGTGACTATGTTGCCTCCTTGTCTCCCTGTGATAAACTTGTATGACATTTTACAAAAACTGATAATCCAAAAAAGGGATTTGTCAACAAAGATGAAAGTACAGCAAAGAAACGAAAAGTAATAATGCTGGAAATGAAATCCAAATCAAACATTCATGGAGTTACAGAAGAAATTGCTGATGGTGGGCATTTTGACATAGCTGTTGTTAGAGAGACTCTAGACATACGGTCAGAAGTGCTTAGAGACAGCAAACGTATAGACATGTAGACATGAATGAGAAAAGTGATTCTAATGAACAGGATGAAAGTGTCCCAGAGGAAATGCCATATGCTTGCAAAAATAACTTCATGTTAAAGGCACTACCGGAGATAATTCACAACACTGACAGCACCAAGGATACAATGTCAAAATGTGATCAAAATTTGCTAAGGCATAGAAAATGTGCCTTGTATATATCACAAGTTATGCTCAAAAAGAAGAAGGCAAGCACTGCTCAAACTATTTTTGATCAGTTTTTTACAAAGAAATAAACATTTAATTACCAATGTTTGTAACGTTTTAAGTTACAGTATACTAAATATTATTCTTTTTTATTTTCCTATACAGTACATTTATAACGAACAGTAAGAGAGTTTTTAATGTTTGACAGAAATTTTTAAAGGTCATGGAACGATCAACTTTTCCCATTAGCTACGAGCACCACTTTGCAAGGTTTCTGTTTACAGGTCATTTTTATAGCCCACGTGACTGTGCAAAGCGAGAATCGTCATTACTGAGAGACTCCATAGGTATCCATATTGTCTACTCCCTCTATTCAGGGAAGGTTGTAGCTTCTGGTTTTCACGTATTTTGCCTTAAAAACTTTGTTTATTTCCTTATGTTGTTTTCTAATACTAAGTTATTTCAAATTTAATCATTTTGCAGGGAAAATCTTTTCAGAATAGAGAACTTGGATGTGATGCCCAACCAATGTCTTTCAAATTTTTCCCTTTTTAGCTAAAGACTGTTTACCAGTCATTTCCTAACAAGATTAAAAGCAAACTAACTCAATAATTAGGAGATTGGGAGAAGAAATAACATTTTCTTTTTGCAGCGGATTGTTTACCTTTTGAAGAATCTTATAAAATGACAAAAAATTATGTAAAAATTGTTTAGGAATACCTAAGTATGAAAAGTGGATTACAAAACACTGTGAAATGTGACTTCATTTTTGTAAAATACACCTATATGTATGTATGCCTCTAAAGTATATGCATATGTGTATGTGCATATGTATGAAAGTAATCAAAATGAAAGATATAATCAAAATGTCAAGGGTGGTTCTCTTTGGGTAGAAGGACTATCGGAAAATGTGTTTCTGTTCCGTGTGTTTTCTGAATTGTCTACAATGGGTATGTAATACTTTTGTAAAAAGGCCATTTCAAAAACAAATCTGCTCTTTTACCTTCACATTGCTTAATGTTCTGATAATAAAAATGAATATTGGAACAGGTATTAAATTGTGCTTTTTTAAGTCTCTCAACCTTTTCCACTTGCTTTTTTGTCTATCACAGCCTCAGACCTTCTAATGAGACAGGCAGTCCTGATGGTACTAAGAAAATATATTTTGAAAGACAGAATTTTTTAGCATCAGAACTGAGGCAGACAGGCGCTTAGAAGCCCTCCAGAACACTCAAAATTCAAAAGCTCGAATTTCCTTGCCTGTTAATTTTTGCAGTTTCCCAGTCTCAGGGGATGCCCCACCCAGGCATTGTTAATGATTTGAAGAAACCATCTGTGTGGTATAAATGGCAATGCCTGTGTCTGATTAGTTTAAAATAGTTGACAAAATCCACATGGTTAAATAAATCAGGGAAATGGTAACCAAAGCACAGATGTTTACAATCTTCCTGCACAGTCATATAAACATCTGTCAAGAAAACAATGCCTGCTAGACTGTCTCTCAAATTCACGCACTTAAATAATTTTTTAAATGCAGTTTGTTGAGCATTTAGTATGTACTACTTCCTATGCTCAATACATTTATTTTCTCATTTAATGCTCACAAGAACCTTATAAGCAGAATACTATTATTTTCATTTTATAGATAAAATTGCAGCTGGGATGTTGAGTAATTCATTTGAGGTCAGACACCAAATCTATAATATTAATCACTTAGTAAGCAAGAACACATAGTTATATTTCAGGCTCAAATATCTACTTATCAGAACTATAGCTGGTTTACAAAACAGCAACAACAACAACTTTCATCTGCAAACAACCAACAATAAACATAACATTAAAACTAGTAGTAAAACAAGTGACTGTGTACAGACATACTCTGAAAAACCTCACGTGTATTTATTTCATTCGATTCTTACATAATTGCCAATTGTTTACAAGAAGGGAACAGATTTTATTTATAGCGTGAACACTTTAGCACTGTTTTAAAAGGAACTTTGGGTAAAAGTTGACAAAAATAATAAGAAACACTAAGGCAGAATTAAAATAACCTTTTGGCTTCCCTAAATAAAGAAAAATGTTTTGATAGGTTAGAAATACTATTTTAACTAAAAATCTTATGAGAAAAGCAAAATTAAAGAACTGCATTCCTTTCAGACAGCTCAGTGTATCTCCCACCTCCTCAAATAAACAAATAAATGTCTACCATGGTTGATGATTCTTACTGAAGAGATTACACCTAAACTTCCTTAACTGTCATTCTTGCTCTGAATTGTTGTTCCTCACTGCAGAAGCTCAAAGCCCTTTTTTAAATCCACCTTGGCCTTTTATCTCTGACCTTTCAAGTCTTCCTGAAATCAAATTGCCAAATTCTGTTTTCTCCTTGCAGAACATCTCCTAATCCTCCTAATATAATTTGGACTGACAAGGCTGAGCTACAGTTTTCAATAATATATCTGCAGATGAAAAAAAGGTTGGCTGGAGGGTTACTCCAAGCACGTTTTCAATTGGAAAAACCAGACGAGAGAGGGCCCCTCCCCTACACTGGGTGTTGGCGCCACAATTGCTACCCATTTGCTGCCACTACAGCCCCTGGCCTCCAGTGCTGTGTGCTCTGGCTTCTGACCATATGGAGACAGATTTTTTTTATTAATAATAATAACTAGTATTTATAGAGTGCTTATGATGTGCTAAACACCTTGCCAAGTGATTTTATATGCCTTTATAGGACTTAGCTAATTAAGTTACATATCTATGTGCTTCCTGCATTTGGTGAGTTAGAGGGGCTTACTCAGAGGTCCATATAGTGATTAAGAGCCAAATTAGTTCTCATCTATTTCTCATTCTCTCATCAACAAACTTTTATTAAAGACCTCTGTGCTAGCACCTTCACTAAGCACAGATCTCACCTATGTGGAGCAAAAATCTACTGGGGCAGAAAAATACAAATAAATACTGTAATATAAACATATTAAGAAATATGTAGAAAGTATTCACATTTTTTTAAGGGAAGCTATTTTAATCTGGCTAAGTGAATTAGTTAAAAGAATCTTCCACCTTGTCTAGCATGCTTCATTATTAGAGTTCTGGAATAAGGTGGTCTGAAGAAGAAGAATGATGCAGTTTGGCTGTGTCCCTAACCAAATCTCATCTTGAATTATAGCCCCCATAATTCCACATGTCATGGAAGAAACCCAGTTAGAGGTAATTGAATCATGAGGGCGGGTTTCTCCTGTGCTGTTCTGATGATAGTGAATACATATCAGCAGATCCGATGGTTTTACAACCATCCTATGTCCCCTGCACACGTTCTCTTGCCTACCGACATGTAAGACGTGCCTTTGTTCCTTCTTAGCCTTCCACCATGATTGTGAGGCCTCCCAAGCCATGTAGAACTGTGAGCACATCAAACCTCTTTTTATGAATTACCCAGTCTTAGGTATGTCTTCTTAGCTGTATGAAAATGGACTAATACAAAGAATTTCTCAATCCCAGCCAAAAGAACAAAGCTGGAGGCATCATGCTACCTGACTTCAAACTATACTACAAGGCTACAGTAACCAAAACAGCATGGTACTGGTACCAAAACAGAGATATAGACCAATGGAACAGAACAGAGCCCTCAGAAATAATGCCGCATATCTACAACCATCTGATCTTTGACAAACCTGACAACAACAAGAAATGGGGAAAGGATTCCCTATTTAATAAATGGTGCTGGGAAAACTGGCAAGCCATATGTAGAAAGCTGAAACTTGATCCCTTCCTTACACCTTACACAAAAATTAATTCAAGATAGATTAAAGCCTTAAATGTTAGACCTAAAACCATAAAAACCACAGAAGAAAACCTAGGCAATACCATTCAGGACATAGGCATGGGCAAGGACTTCATGTCTAAAACACCAAAAGCAATGGCAACAAAAGCCAAAATTGACAAATGGGATCTAATTCAACTAAAGAGCTTCTGCACAGCAAAAGAAACTACCATCAGAGCGAACAGGAAACCTACAGAATGGGAGACAATTTTTGCAATCTACTCATCTGACAAAGGGCTAATATCCAGAATCTACAATGAACTCAAACAAATTTACAAGAAAAAAACAAACAACCCCATCAAAAAGTGGGCGAAGGATATGAACAGATACTTCTCAAAAGAAGACATTTATGCAGCCAACAGACACGTGAAAAAATGCTCATCATCACTGGCCATCAGAGAAATGCAAATCAAAACCACAATGAGATACCATCTCACACCAGTTAGAATGGCGATCATTAAAAAGTCAGGAAACAACAGGTGCTGGAGAGGATGTGGAGAAATAGGAACACTTTTACACTGTTGGTGGGACTGTAAACTAGTTCAACCATTGTGGAAGTCAGTGTGGTGATTCCTCAGGGATCTAGAAGTAGAAATACCATTTGACCCAGCAATCCCGTTACTGGGTATATACCCAAAGGATTATAAAACATGCTGCTATAAAGACACATGCACATGTATGTTTATTGTGGCACTATTCACAATAGCAAAGATTTGGAACCAACCCAAATGTCCAACAATGATAGACTGGATTAAGAAAATGTGGCATATATACACCATGGAATACTATGCAGCCATAAAAAAGGATGAGTTCATGTCCTTTGTAGGGACATGGATGAAGCTGGAAACCATCATTCTCAGCAAACTATCACAAAGACAAAAAACCAAACACTGCATATTCTCACTCATAGGTGGGAATTGAACAATGAGAACACATGGACACAGGATGGGGAACATCACACACCAGGGCCTGTTGTGGGGTTGGGGGAGGAGGGAGGGATAGCATTAAGAGATATATCTAATGTTAAATGAAGAGTTAATGGGTGCAGCACACCAACATGGCACATGTATACATATGTAACTAACCTGCACGTTGTGCACATGTACCCTACAACTTGAAGTATAATAAAAAAAAAAAAAGAAAATTGTATGCAAAAAAAAAAAAAAAGAATTTCTATCATCTTGAGTAACTTGCTACAGCATCATCTAGAAAATTCAAAATCACATTCAGGTATTTAATCACTCCCATGTTCAGCCCATTATTTGAGACCCTGCTCCAACGCTCTTGCTTTGTCCAGGTCAGTTGTCACTCACACAAATTAATTATGTATTTGAAGAATATTTATGAATACGTATAAATGATCACACATATGTGAAAAAAGCAAGCAGAAAATTGCATATGAGTTATCATTTCATTTTGGATGAAAAAGAAAGAGTACCCCAGTAGATAAACATGTATTTGCAAATAAAAATATTAGGAGGAAATGTGATATGGTGTTATAATAATTTGAGAGTTTCTTTTCTTCTATATACTATTCTATATTTTATAATTCTATAAATATAACCATCTATAAATTTTATAATCAAAAATGTAAATATCTAATATAACTTAAAATCAAAAGAAAGATGACTAAAAAATCCGCTTTGTATAATATATTTCTAATTATTGTTTTATTGAGTTTAAGAACATATGGGTTTAAGAAGTATGGTCATGCTATTTTCAAGTAATTTTTTTCTGTTAAGAGTCCAAAATAAAGCAAAGAGAAGTTTTGTTGAAATAGGGTACCTAAATCCAAACAGATTCTATTCACTATCTTATCATGAGACTTGAATTCACTCAACAATGGCCTCTCACCAACCACCTACTAGAGAAGAAAGGAAAAGAAAGACAACTGGCTGCTCAGATAGATGGTCTCACACATGCTCTTTTGAAGACTGTAACACTGTCAAAGATTCTTCTTCTTCTAGCTTCCTTGAAGGGGAAACTAATATTCCCCCCTTCCATATATATAACCCCAAAGAATTCATATTTTAAAATATATCTAAAATACAAAAAATTCTGGGGCTGAGGACAGAAACAGAAAATGCCTACAAATAATCCCATGACCTTTTTGAAACAATGGAACTTTTCTAGAATTTGATTGTGGTGGTTGCAAAATTCTGTAAATTTATTAAAGATCATTGAATTGTACACTTAAAATGAGCACATGTTGTACCTCAATAAAGGTTACAAAAAAATAAAAACAGTAATGTAATTGAATACAGGAAAGAATTACCATCACAGATGAAAATGTTTGAGGAATTCTGAAAGCTATTAAGGAACTAAGATATATTGAAAGAGGTATCAGCCCAAGAGGACCAGCAACACAATTTACAAGGCCCAGTACAAAATGAAAATCCATGTCCAAAAATCATTAAGAATTTCAAGAGAGTGAAAGGAGAGCATTAAACAAAGTTCAAGGGCCCTCTTGAGTACAGAAACCTGTAGGACTGCACAGGTCTCATGTCCTAAAACCAGCCATGCAGGTAAGAAAAATCTTACTCTGAAATATGGAAGAGAGAAGAATTCTATGAAGTGTGAAGGATGCTCCAAACTAAGAGCAAAGAGATCCAAGAAGTAGATAGGTCTTGGTGGTGCTCACAGTGGAACGGGAGAATGCACATGCAGCTACAGACAGGTCAGCATCTACTTCGCCTTCTGTTTATGCCGAACAATAGCTGAGAGATAAGAGCGGCGTTTACTTCTGGACTAAAGCACAAATGCAGGAAATGGGGTTGCAGACACAGAGGAATGCTTCAGGTTGATAGTGTTTAGCAAGAGGATAAGGAGCCCACAAACTGAGTAGACACACCACCTGCATGCTCACTCCAGTGGCACAAACCAACCCTCCCTCACAATAACTGAAGGAAAGTTCCTCTAGTCAGAAGTTCCCCAGTTCACAAATGGGAAAACAGGAGTTTAAATATCAGCATAAAATGAACTCAACAAGCAATCATCATCCAACATTTGAAGAAAACCAAAACAGTGAAAAGAAGAAACAAATTCTGAAAACAGAATAATTAAAATCCAAGAGAAAACAAGCCGTTTTTAAAATTAGTATTGTTAACATTTGCTAAGAGAATATCTCACCTGAAAATATAAACAAAATAGGTGTTTGCGGGATGAAAACAACTACAGATCTTGAGTTTTAAAGAAATAAGCAGTGGGTTACTCTTTCAGTTTATTAAGAGAACGTTTGACAGGTGTTTTTAGTTTTAATGTAGTTTCTCAATCTTTCTTTTCATTGTTAGTGATTTGTGCATTGTGTTTAACAAATCTTTGATCATTCTAAGGTCATAAAGATATTTTATGTCGCATATGTTATCTTGCAGATGCCTTATTTTTTTCATCTTTCACATTTATAACTACAATCCACCTGGAATTGCTTTTGTGTGTTCAGTAGGGTGAAGAGAAGGAGTAGATTGTTTTATTTTCTCCCATACAGATACTGAATTGACCCGGCATCATTTAGTGAAAAACTATTATTTCTCCCCTGGTCCAAAGTGTCCCTGTGTTGCATATTATCCATAGATGAGTCTGTTTCTAGGCTTTCCACTGGGCTTTTTGTTTATACTTTGGACAATACTAACGTCTTAATTGTTCTAACTACATATTAAGACTTTATATTCAGCAAAGTATATCCCTCAACTTCCATTCTTCTTCAAAATTGTCTTAGCTATTTTTAGCCCTCTGAATCTCCATATAAATTTTAGAACCAGCTTTTAACTTCCACAAAGTAAAACTGCTGAGGTTTTGACTTGAATTGCATTGAATCTGGAGACCAATATAGGAGGAACTGACATCTTTAAATGAAAAAAAACAACCCCATCAAAAAGTGAGCAAAGGATATGAACAGACACTTCTCAAAAGAAGACATTTATGCAGCCAAAAGACACGTGAAAAAATGCTCATCATCACTGGACATCAGAGAAATGCAAATCAAAACCACAATGAGATACCATCTCACACCAGTTAGAATGGTGATCATTTAAAAAGTCAGGAAACAACACGTGCTGGAGAGGATGTGAAGAAATAGGAACACTTTTACACTGTTGGTGGGACTGTAAACTAGTTCGACCATTGTGGAAGACAGTGTGGCAATTCCTCAAGGATCTAGAACTAGAAATACCATTTGACCCAGCCATCCCATTACTGGGTATATACCCAAAAGACTATAAATCATGCTGCTATAAAGACACATGCACACATATGTTTATTGTGGCACTATTCACAATAGCAAAGACTTGGAACCAACCCAAATGTCCAACAATGACAGACTGGATTAAGAAAATGTGGCACATATACACCATGGAATACTATGCAGCCATAAAAAAGGATGAGCTCATGTCCTTTGTAGGGACATGGATGAAGCTGAAAACCATCATTCTCAGCAAACTATCGCAAGGACAAAAAACCAAACACTGCATGTTCTCACTCATAGGTGGGAATTGAACAATGAGAACACATGGACACAGGAAGGGGAACATCACACACCGGGGCCTGTCATGGGGTGGGGGGAGGGGGGAGGGATAGCATTTGGAGATATACCTAATGTAATGACAAGTTGATGGGTGCAGCACACCAACATGGCACATGTATACATATATAACAAGCCTGCAGATTGTGCACATGTACCCTAGAACTTAAAGTATAATTTAAAAAAAAAGCTTTTCAGCAATGAATATGTACATCTTTCCACTTATTTAAATCATCTACAATTCTCTGAAAAATGTTGTTTGGTATAAAGAAATAAGATTGATTTTTATATTGACCATCTCTTTAGATACTTGAGATTTTCTACATACAGAAATGTATGATCTGCTGATACTGAGAGTTTTATTTACTCTTTTCCAATCCTGCTTGTTATTTCTTTGTTTTTTAATCTTATTGCTCTGACTAGAACTATAGTACAATGTTGAATAGAAGCAGTGAGTGCAAGCATTCTCGTCTCATTCCTGATCCCAAACATTTCATAGTCCATGACTTAGTCAACTTTAGTAAATTATGTTATATGGTTTTTCAAAGTAGTTGTATAATTTTACACTTCCAACAGCAGCATGAGAATTCCAGTGGGAATACAGAGCATCTACAACTAGAGTCTTAAAGTCTGTCTTAATATTTCCTCACTTCTCCCTTCCATTTCATAATTCAATCACTGAAAGGAAAAAAAACCAAAACTATTACAGATGGTTGCTTCTCTGAGAATGAAGTGAAAATGCAGAGGTTTGGTAGAGAATGAATCCAGGAGGAGGTGTTTGGTTTACTCCATATTCTTCTATATTGTCACTTAATTTATATTGCTAATATAATTTTGTGTATTATTTTGTTTTAATTTCCTAGAAATGAAATTGAAAGATAGGAAGGTAAAATGGAAATAGTATTTAAAATGAACAAATATGAAAACTTTGAATTTAAGTATATAAGAGCCAAAAATGCATTTTTTAATGGGACAAGACATTAGCTCATGACACGGAGAGACCAAGTGCAGGGAATGTACTACACAAATGTGGCTATGATCGCATCCTCCAATCAGCCTCATGGTCTAAGGCTTACCTTCACACTTCAGAGAGGCTTGTGCCAGGACAATAAATGAAGAGGATTGGCTCTTCACAAGCTTAGACTTCATTTGAAGTGTTTATTTTAGCCTTTTTCCAAAATATTTGGATATCCAAATATAGGAATTATAACATTAAATAAGCCTCTGGATCTGAATATTCATTAACATTTTTAAAAGTTTTCTTCCCTGCTAAAATTTCATAGTGATTTTTTCCATTGAGGAGAACTTATATTTTCTATTTCTTCTCCTACCTGTTTTGAAGAATAAAAATGAGGATCTCGAAAACAAAGAGTATTGAGTCTTCAAACTCTACTTAAACTAAATCATATTCAGGTCTCCTGCACATTTTTACCTGCTCTGAAGCTCTATTCCATAGCACAAATATTTTACTAGGGGAATTTAGAGAGCTTATCTGCTACCATGCCGTTAATTCTATCTTATTAGTATTGCTTTATTTGGTGCAACAAAAAGAAAGTTGCATGATATTTCCCTCTTTAAGTCCAATTTTTATCACAAGATTTGCTTGCGTCTCTCTTCCTTGGCAACACTTCTCTCTTAAAGAATGCCAAATTCTTACATGTACCTAAATGCGATGGTGATGAAATCAGTGTTTGAGTTGTATTCTCTGATTAATCTGGATAAACTGGATGGAGGACTGTCCTTCTAGCTCAGGAAGACACCTGAGGGTGTCCTCTCAGTGCAGTCCTATCTCTAAGCCATCCCTTCCCACACCAGTGAGATCTTCATCTATTCTTAAACAATCCTATGTTATATAATATTAAAATAGAGTATGTCATGCCATGCATGGATTGAAGAAAAAAACTCAACTGGGCTGTAGAAGAATAGGCTTCCATGCTGGTTAATTTTTACTAATCAAGCTAGATGACTTAAGCCAAGATACAGCTTCTTGAGGCTTCAGTTTTCTCACCTGGAAATGCATCATTTGTATTTGACGATCATTGAGGGCCTTTCCAATTCTAATAATCTGTATCTAATCATCTATATGAAGCTTAGAAAAGGAACAGTTACATTAGTTTCTTAATGGTGCAGTTTTAAATTATACTAGAGGGAAAAATAAAGTGGTTTTAACTTTTTTATTTACATTTGGAACTGAATAAAACAGGTAAGTGAGAACATTGGTACATTTCCGCAATATATTTTGTGACATCTTTTGTTCAAGGGAGCAGTTTGGGTGGATGCCAACAGTTCAATTTTTTCACCACTATTCAGTGGGCTTCCTACACAACTCTCCACTGCTAGAAATATGAGCAATAATAAATGCTTCAACAATTGATTTCAAACTGGGCTTGTGAAACTCTAGAGTTCTACAAAGCCTTTCAAAGTATCTGCAAATATTTTATATGAATTTCACTTTTTAAACTATGTGCTAAATATTTTATATGTACAATGTGTATCTCTTTATTCAGAAGTATTATGTTTAGTCATTCAACAAACATTCATGAAGTGATTATTACATGTTGAGAACTCGGGGTTCAGGAACGAATGACACAGACAAAAATTCCTGCCCTCCCCCATGAAATTTACATTCTAGTAGGGGTAGCAAAAAGGAAACAAAATAAATACTATATATAGTATATTAACTGTATAAAGGCAGTGGAGGAAAATTAAGCAGGAGCTACAAAATGAAACAAAAATTTAGAGTAGGTCTGTCCGAAAAGGTGGCAGTTCAGTAAGACTTAAAGGATGTGGCGAGCAAGCCAGAGAAATAGTTAGTGCAAAGGCCCTGGGCCAGGAGACTGGGAGTAGCAGTCAGACCACCCTCCACTGAAGGGAGAGGGAGATAGAAAGAGACAAAGCCATAAAAGGAATGGAGGCCTGTGGGTCATCATAGGTCTTTGGCTTTTAACACATAGAAAATCCCTAATGCTTTGATTTGTGCTGTCTAGTACAGTAGTTTTTTGTGGAGCTTTCCTGTATTCTCTTTATATCCTGATATGATTTGAGTGTATCCCCTCTAAGTCTCATGTTGAAATGTGATTCCCAATGTTGAAGGTGGAGCCTGGTAGGAGATGACTGGATCATGGGGGCAGATCCCTCATGAACGGCTTAGCACCATCCCCTTGGTGATAAACCACTTCTTGCTCAGTTCACATGAGATCTGGTTGTTTAAAAAAGTCTGGGAACTCCCCCCTCTCTGTCTTGCTCCTTCTAATTCCATGTGACTTGCCTGCTTCTGCTTCTCCTTCTGACATGAGTAAAACTCCCTGAGGTCTCACCAGAAGCCAAGCAGATGACAGCACCATACTTCCTGTATAGCCTGCAGAACCATGAGCAATTAAACCTCTTTTATTTGTAAATTACCCAGTCGCAGCTATTTCTTTATAGTGATGCAAAAAAAAAAAAAACTGACTAACACATATCCATTTGAATATGGCACTGAACAAGGAGATTATATTTCTGTACAATCTTGTTCAAAATCAGGCTGTTACCTTCCCATTCAAGTAAAAACTGCATTTTTATTACAATAAATATGGGTTAAGTTAAATGACATGCCAGGTCAGGCTTAGTTATATCTCCTTATATCACTTTTGCAACAACAAGCAGTACTCCTGTTGGGAAAGGGAAATTGTGATTTACGTGAGCCTCTTTCAATGAACATAATGACTTGATATGAAGTTTCTAGATGGAATTTGCAGTCATATCTGTCTCAACACCCAACTTATAGTTGAATTTTGCTTGATTGTTCAGTACCAGGATAATACTGACTTAGATAAGTAGTTGCAAAAGGATAGCAGCTTATTGTGCAATCCCAGGATGCTTTTAATAAACTGCTCTGGAAACTGGAAAGGGATATAAATGATATATTTTATTTCCCATTAAAATGAAATAACATAAATATATGATGTTTATTAGGGAAGGGAGGTAAATGGAAAGCAGCAATTATGATATGTGCTCTGCTCATTGGCTTCATTAAGAATGGGCTCCCAATATAAGTACGGAGATTAACCTTCACTGAATATTGAAAAATGATGGTTCTAATCATGGTCAATTTGAGAAAAGTAAAATTTGAGCAAGTCAGTAATAGAAGGGCGGGATGGGTACAGACTCAGAAACTTCGACTATTGCTATATTTTAGTGAATTAATAGAAGACATAAAAACTAGGAAGAGAATCAGCTGGCAATAGACAATATACTAATTGATATAAATAAGGATCATTCACTAGTGTTAAAATCATTGGATGACAGGTTGTTGGGTAACAGGATATTCACTTATTTACATGACAACAAAGAATTCTGACAGAGTACTTACTAATTTACAAAAGAGAAACAGTACCTTTATTAAAGAGAAATCTTTCAGAAACTACTGATATTGTTTGGCTGTGTCCCCACCCAAATCTCATCTTGAATAGTAACAATCCCCACGTGTCAAGGGCAGGGCCAAGTGGACATAATTGAATCGGGGGTGGGTTTTTCTCATGCTGTTCTCATGATAGTGAATAAGTCTCACAAGATCTGATGGTTTTATAAAGGGGAGTTCCCCTACACATGCTCTCTTGCCTGCCGCCATGTAAGATGTGACTTTGCTCCTTGTTTGCCTTCTGCCATGATTGTGAGGTCTCCCCAGTCATGTGTGACTGTCTGTCTATTAAACCTCTTTCCTTTATAAATTACCCAGTCTCTGGTATGTCTTTATTAGGAGCATGAGAACAGACTCATACAGTAAATTGGTACCTGGTAGTGGGGCACCACCGTAAAGATACCTGAAAATGTGGAAGTGGCTTATTATTGGGTACAAGTCACAGATTAGAACAGTTTGGAGGGCTCAGATGAAAACAGGAAAATGTGGGAAAGTCTGGAACTTCCTAGAGATTTGTTGAATGGTTTTGACCAAAATGCTGGTAGAGATATGGACAATAAGGTTCAGGCTGAGGTGGTCTCAGATGGAGATGAGGAGCTTTTTGGGAACTGGAGCAAAGGTGACTCTTGTTATGCTTTAGCAAAGAGGTTGGTGGCATTTTGCCCCTGCCCTAGAATCTGTGGAACTTTGAACTTGAGAGAGATGATTTAGGGTATTGGGTGGAAAAAATTTTTAAGTAGCAAAGAGTTCAAGAGGAAGCAAAGCATAAAGCTTTGGAAAATTTGCAGCCTGAAAATGCAATAGGAAAGAAAAACCCATTTTCTGGGGAGAAACTCAAGCCTCCTACTGCAGAAATTTGTATAAGTAACAAGGAGCCAAGTGTTAATCCCCAAGAAAATGGGGAAAGTGTCTCCAGGGCATGTCAGACACCTTTGCAGCAGCCCCTTCCATGACCATCACAGGCCCTGAGGCCTATGAGGAAATGGTTTCATGGCCCCTGCTGTGTGTAGCCTAGAGACATGGTGCCCTGTGTCCCAGCCACTCCAGCCATGGCTAAAAGAGGCCAATGTATAGCTTGGGCCATGGCTTTGGAGAGTGCAAGTCCCAAGCCCTGGCAGCTTCTATGTGGTATTGAGCCTGTGGGTACACAGAAGTCAAGAATTGAGGTTTGGGAACCTCCACCTAGATTTCACAGGATATATGGAAATGCCTAGATGTCCAGGCAGAAGTTTGCTGCAGGGGCAGGGCCCTCATGGAGAACCTCTGCTAGGGTAGTATGGAAGGGAAATGTGGGGATGGAGCCCCCACACAGAGTCCCCACTGGAGCACTGCCAAGTGGAGCTTTGAGAAGAGGGCCACCATCCTCCAGACCCCAGAATGGGAGATCCACCGACAGCTTACACCATGTGCCTGGAAAAGCTGTAGACACTCAATGCCAGCCCATGAAAGCATCCAGGAGGGGGGCTGTACCCTGCAAAGTCACAGGAGCAGAGCTGCCCAGGACCATGGGAACCCACCTTTTGCATTAGTGTGACCTGGATGTGAGACAGGGAGGCAAAGGACATTATTTCGGAGCTTTAATTACCGCCTTGTTGGATTTCAGACTTGCACGGGCCTGTAGCCCCTTTGTTTTGGCCAATTTCTCCAATTTAGAATAAGTGTATTTACCCAATGCCTGTACTCCCATTGTATCTAGGAAGTAACTAACTTGTTTTTGATTTTCAAGGCTCATAGGCAGAAACGACTTGCTTTATCTCAGTTGAGACTTTCAGCTGTGGACTTCTGAGTTAATGCTGAATGAGTTAAGACTTTGGGGGACTATTAGGAAGGCGTGATTGAAATGAGAGGACATGAGATTTGGGAGGGGCCACGGATGGAATGATATGGTTTGGCTCTGTTCCCACCCAGATCTCACCCTGAATTGCAATAATCCCCACGTGTCAAGGGCAAGGCCAGGTGGAGATAATTGAATCGTGGGGGCAGTTCCCCATACTGTTCCCATCGTAGTGAATAAGTCTCACCAGATTTGATGGTTTTATAAATGAGAGTTCATCTGCACAAGTTCTCTTGCCTGCCAACATGTAAGACATGACTTTCCTCCTCTTTTGTCTTCCACCATGATTGTGAGGCCTCTCAGGCCATGTGAATCTATTAACATCTTCCCTTTATAAATTACCTAGTCTTGCATATGTTTTTAGTAGCAGTGTGAGAACAGACTAATACAAGTATCTTAACCAAGCAATTAAGCTCAATATTATGTGCCTCTACATATGATGAAATGAAATGTACAGAACACTAACTATAGAGTATTCTTGTCAATAAAATGTTTATAATTGAATTATGAGGAAACAACCTTAAAAGTCCAAATTGTAGGACTTTTGGCAAGACAATTGGACTAGACTATTCAAAATGTTCCTATCAGAAACAGATCAATGGAACAGAATAGAAAACCCAGAAATAAAGCCATATACCTATAACCAACTGATCTTTGACAAAGACAACAAAAATATACAATGGGGAAAGGACAAGACACCCTGTTCAATAAACAGTGCTGGGATAATTGGAGAGCTATGTGCAGAAGAATGAAGCTGGACCCCATCTCACACCATATACACTAATTGACTGAAAATATGTTAAAGTCTTAATTGTAAGACCTGAAACTATAAAAGTCCCAGAGGAAAACCTCTTCTGGACATTAGTATTTGCAAAGAATTTATGACTAAGTCCTCAAAAAAAAAATAGACAAACGGAACTTAAACTTTTTGAAACAAAAATAGACAAATGAAACTTAAACTAAAAAGCTTCTACATAGCAAAAGAAATAATTAACAGAGTAAACAGACAACCTACAGAATGGGAGAAAATATTTACAAACTGTGCATTCAACCAAGAACTAATATCTAGACTCTACAAGGAACTCAAATAACTCAATACAAAAAAAAAAAAAATAACCCCATGAAAATGAGGGCAAAGGACATGAACAGACATTTTTCAAAAGGAAGCAAACAAGCAGCCAACAAATATATGAACAAATGCTCCACATCACTAATCACCAGAGAAATGCAAATTAAAACCACAATGAGATACTACCTCACACCAGTCAGAATGGCTATTACTAAAAAGTCAAAAAAAAACAGATGGTGAGGATGTGAAGAAAAGAGAACAGTTATATACTGTTGGTGGAAATGTAAATTAATTCAACCTCTATAGAAAACAGTATAATGATTTCTCAAAAACTAAAAATAGCACTACCATTCTACCCAGTAATCCCACCACTGGGTATCTACCCAGATGAAAAAAAAATTATATAATTTCTATACTTGTATGTTTATTGCAGCAATATTCACAATAGCAAACCCACGGAATCAGTCTACGTGTTCATCAATGGATTACTGGGTTAAAATGTGATATGTATACATATATATATACACATACACACACATACACACCGTGTGTATATATATACATTTATGTATATATACACACATATGTGTGTGTATATATAATATATATAATCACATTATTCCATGGTGTGTGGAATATACACACATACACACACACAAACACACACATGGAATAGTGTGGTTATAATAATATATTAATAATAATATTATTATAAATTATATCTATTATATATATGCACACATATCATGGAATAATGTGATTATATATATTACATATAGACACACACAGACATTCCATGGAATACTATGCAGCCATAAAAAAGAATGAAATCCTGTCTTTTGCAACAACATGGATGGAACTGAAGGTCATTATCCTAAGTGAAATGACTCACAAACAGAAAAAAGCCACATGTTCTCACTTATAAGTGGGAACTAAACAATGGGTACACACAGACATACAGAGTAGAATAAAAGACATTGGAGACTCCAAAAGGAGGGAGGGTGGAAGTGGGATGAGGGATGAAATACCATCTACTGGGTACAATGTACACTATTCAGATAATGGGTACACTAAAAGCTTAGATTTCACCACTAAGCAACATATCCATGTAGCAAAACTACACTTGTGCCCATATATTCATAAAAATAAAGCATTTAATTTCTTTAAGAGTTCCTGTCATACAAGACAGACAAGTTGTTCTAAATTAAAGAAGAGTAAAGAGACTAAAGAAAACTAAATGGATATCACAAGCAAATGCAATACATGAAACTTGTTGGTTTTTTTTTAAAAAAAAAGCTTTCATTTGAGGGACAATTTATTATAATTTGAAAAATATTTGGGGGACAATTGAAAACTCAATATGCACTTTATATTAGATATTATAGAATATTGTGACACTTTTAAATTCTTAGAAGTTAAAATGGTATTGTGGTAATGTAGGAAAATGTCTTTATTCTTAGGCAATAAATACTGAAATATTAAGAGGCAGAGTGACATCATGTTGCAATTTGCCTTCAAATGGCTCAATAAAAAGGAAATTGGAGAGAAGCTTTATTACATAGATAGATAATAGATAGATAGCATATAAATGTTATAAAATATTAGCAATTGGTGAATCTAGATGAAGGGTATGTGGGTGTTTATTGTGCTATTCTTTCAACATATCTGCAGGCTTGGGATTTTTCAAAACAAAAGGTTAGGGAAGACAAAAGAGAGAGACTAGTGTCACTAACCAAAATAGTCTGAATAATTCTGACCTCAGAGTCACTTCCCACATCAGGGGGACATTTGCCACACTATTCACCCTGGAAGTCTATTAGCAGTGTTAGAAGCAGGAATCATAAGTCAGATTGCATAGTGGCTGTTGACTAATTAGTTAGCCTCATCAAACCTCAGTCTAGTGAATTTTATTGCCTTAAGTCACTTTTTTAAAAAATGCCTGAACAGAAATGTTAACCTCCCTATCCAAGCACAAGAAAGAGCTTTAGGGCATATAGAATTTAGCACCAAAAGAATTATGAACTGATATTTGCTCAGATTTGTGATGCTTATTGACTTACCCAAAGAAAAATATTTGCCTTTTGTAACAAGATTCTTTAAATTTACAGGAAAGCATGGCTGATCTTGCAAGTTTGGTTGTGGGGGTATAGGACTGAAGTGAATATGCATTTTGGAATTCTCAATCATGGCATCCAGGAAATACAGGCCGTTGGGCTTCTTACCCTGAAAGTCTAAGAAGGTTTCAAATATTGTACAAGTCTCAAATGCCAGGATTCAGCACAAAGGGAACAGTTATGTGTACAACAGGACTTGCTTTCAATTCTAACCTGCCCTGTGCCAGACCTATCCCTAAGTGTCACTGACTCACTGGCAGCATTTTAGCTAGGCTGTGAGTATTCACAGGGTCATGAACTGGAGCGCGATACCAGAAGCCAAACAAAACAGCATGCACCTCAAATGTCGTGTGTAAGGCTGAGATAAACAGTGAAACTATGGAACAATTGAAAAGGTCTTTCCTCCTCTAACCAGAGAAATAAATCTTAAAATATGAAGATCAAGGACTGCTAAAGACAACAAACACCAAAGAACTGAAACCGCTTACCAGCAGGTGGTATCACTGGGGGTTTGTCTTTTGAAAAATGTGTCAGATCCTTTTAGGACAATATAAAACACTTCTGGTTCCTATGGTGATACTGATAATACATGGTCAGTCATTGTGGTATCTAGATCTACATTATGTAGTTTTAAAAGCACCTTGAAATATTTGAAGGTTAAATTTGTTTCTCCTCTAAATTGCTTGGTGTCAATTGTAGTTGTGACAATTGGAGGAGATATAGTCAATTTGTGAGAAATACCACCAACCAGTATTTCTTGCCTCTTATAAGGCTCAGAGAAAGAGAAGAGGCCATAAACTCAGTCTCTTCACAACAGCCCCAGACACTAATCAAAGTCCAGGTCTTCAGAGTGAGAGAGACTAAGTAATTCATTAGTCTTCAGGGCTTTATCCAGGCCTTCACTTAGGGAAGGCCGCTCACTGCAGTATTTTCCAATCTCAAGGATGGCAGTTTATTTGTCTGGTTGTTCCTTAATTAATTTGTTTCTTAGGAAAGGGCATTTTCTAATAAAATTCTATGAAAACATTTCCACAAGTCCAAGGCAGGCATAAATCACAAATCCTGCCACTTGACTTGGTAGAGTCAAAGGCTGGTTTTTGTAGTATGAGATTAACCATCAACCACAAATATTGTGATTGAGAGAAGGGAAAAGATGAGCTTTCCATTTTTTCTCTTTAACTGGCTTTGTACTTTTTAATTTTACTAACATTAAATGTTGCTAAGTTATGAAATAAAACAGTTGAACTTTCCCAGGTGCATGGTATTCCAGAAATGTTGTTAGATCGTTTCTTCTAAAGTATAGACATCTATATACCACACTCTGAACCTTTGCCGTTTTGACTTTTGTATCAGGGTTACATGCTATCATATCTTCCTCTCTAGTTATAATCTCATTGCTCTTTAAGGCAACATAACTGTTGTTCCAACAGCCTTGATTCTCCACATGTTCTTCACATGCTTCATTGTTCATAAACTTACTGTATTACTTCATGCCACTCTTGAAAAGTTATTTTCAATGAATTTGTAAAGAATATTCTATTGTCAGAATAGGTAAATATTCTTCAGAATAACAAATACATTATTGGTCAGGTGTGGTGGCTCATACCTGTCATCCCAACACTTTAGGAAGCTGAAGTGGGAGGATCGCTTGAGTCCAGGAGTGTGAGACTTGCCTGGCCAACATAGAAAGACCCTATCTCTACAAAAAGTAAAAAAATAAAGTAGTCAGGTACGGCAGCACACACCTGTAGTCCTAGCTACTTAGGAGGCTGAGGCAAGAGGATTGCTTGAGCCCAGGAGGTCAAGGCTGAAGTGAACCATAATTGCAACACTGCACTCCAGCCTGGGCAACAGAGCAAGACTGTGTCTCTAAAAAAAGAAAAAATACATTATTATTAAGTATTTAACACTCTATACGACCTATATTAAGAAAATCATTTTAGTACACTCTCAAATAAAGAATTTTAGAAAAATAAACTATTTCTACCACTGACACAATTCCAGCATAAAAAGGAATCATAGTTTTTGTTTGCACTATTAAATCAAAAGAATACCGAATCGTGTATTATTATTAGCCTACGAGGTTTGAGTTTATAAGAGGTCATAAGCACATTGGTTTGATTTTCTTTACATGAGGTTGACACTGTTTTGCCTATTTTCAGGTAGTAATAATAATAATAATAGCCTATAATAATTGAGCACTTAAGGCCTGCCATATCTCTATTATTCCATATAATCCTTATATCAACCTCATTTAGTAGGATCCATTACTGTTCCAATTTTGCAAATGAGGAAGCCAAATTCTGGTGAGGTGACCAAATAAGGATGGTAGGAAAACTGGTCTGGCTGGCTAGTCCCTAAGCTCTTAATTACTGCACTGATTATGTATCAGCACCACCCTTGTCTCCTACATTTCATATTCTCTAACATCTCATACAAGTTTAAAGTTAACTGAGTGTATTTCCAGAAGAAAATCATTCCAAGTTCACTAAAATGCTAATGCCTAGATACTTCTCAATTCCAAAATTTCCCCCTTTAAAAAAACTGCTGTATCTCAAGTACTACAGACCTCATCTGGACAAATAGATTAAAGCAGTGAGATTCTTCACTACCCATATTAATTTAGCTAATTAGATAAACAACAAGAGATCTCAGAGGGCTGCTTATTCAGAGAACTAAGCAAAAATTCAAGCAAAACAATGTGTCCCTGCCTGAGTCATTGGGAGAACAGTTCTGATTAGATTCTAGATAAATTAATCAGCTACATTATTGATATCTTTACCCTGCCTGGGGTATGCTCAGCTTTCATGCAAAAACATGAATACAGAAAGAGGTGGACTCTGTGTATTTGTCGGGTGGGGCAGGTTGTTCCTATTCCATCTCTTAAAAGTAGACATGAACATAGATAATTTTCTCTATTCCTAGTACATAGTAGGAGCTTAATGAATGTTTATTCAATTGATAAGCAAAAAAATCTCATTACCCATTTCTTAAAATATGATAATTCCTCAAAATTATAAAAAATCCAAAGCAGTACTGCTCACTAGTAACGTGCTCATATCATGCCTAATTTAAAATAATTTGTTTTGTATCCTCCAGTCCTTTTGCAGAATCATTTTTTTTTTTCATGAAAGAGAAAATAGTGTTTGGGTAGATTTGAGAGAAGCGATGAAATTCATCAAGTAATATAATTGTCTAGCAATCATTAAGTGTTTAGTATGTGCCAGGAATTGCTCTAAATGTGTGGCATGTTTTACCTTATTTAAACTAGGTACAGTTTGCTGCACAGAATACAAATAATAAAGGCTGGAGACATGGAAAAGAAAGACTAGAGTCAGCAAAGAATAACAGTGAAAAAGTAAATAAGGACCGAAAGAGAATCACAGATGGATGCTGGGTGGAGCACAGTCACAGGCAACTGTGAATGTGAAAGGGGAATGAAAAGAAGTTACACTGAGAGAGAGCTGCACTGAGCACCTACTGGATTTGCTGTTGTACACACGTTGCCCCATTTTATCCCCAAGCTATCCTTATGAGGAAGGTTTAATACTCCTGATTTTATCAAAGAAAAACAGCTTGCCGAAGCTTATGTCCCTTTAACCAAGATTACACAGCTAGTAAGTGGTAGAGTCAGAATTTAGATCTGGAGTTTTGTCTGATGCTGAAACCCACATTAGATTTGATTTACAAGGTTTGTAACCGGGCTACACCCTAGTGCAATGCATAGTTCCATGACTTGGTAACTTCCTAGTCTCACTTATTATGATGGGGGAAGAAATATTAATTTAATCATGTTATAATCTACGCATATTCACGCACTTAGAGATTAGCACACAAATTTCAAATAACAGAGATAAGAAACTATCAGTTGTAGCATTTTCCAGAAATGTAGTTTGCACTTCTTTTTAAATTAAAGCCTAGTTATTGAATGATCTATGAGGAAAACAGGAGTCTAGGAGTAAGTATGTATATGATACCCACTTCTTCATTCAATAGAAAGGAAGATATCTAGAAACAAAGCTCTGAGATCTCCATAAATATTTGTGCTCTGTAAGAATTTCAGTTGTCTATGAAATGGTTCATAATTGACTACTCAACTACTCAACTAATTGTGATAGTCACTGTTGATATTTTTACCAGCACAATGAAGTTTACTGCAGTATTTGAAACCATAGCCTGTAAACATTACTATTACACAGCCTTTTGCTCACACAATGGAGAATCAAGATAAATCCTATGGATTGTCTCAAATTTACTCTTTTTATTTTCTACAGTAACAGGCTGGTCAGGTAGAGACACCTCTAAGCATCCATACAACTAACTTAGGACCCTCCAGACAGCCACAATCTCAATTAGCAGATGCCAAATGAGATTAGTCCACAATACAAAACCTTTTGCACAAAGGAATATCCTGGCAGCTTTCTGGTCTCACAGAATTTCAGTGTGAGCAGGAACAGAAAACCAAACACTGCATGTTCTCACTCATAAGTGTGAGTTGAACAATGAGAACACATGGACACAGGGAGGGGAATATCACACACTGGGGCCTGTAGGGGGGTGGGGGCAAAGGGAGGGAGAGCATTAGGACAACTATCTAATGCATGCGGGGCTTAAAACCTAGATGACAGGTTGATAGGTGTAGCAAACCACCGTGGCACATGTATACCTAGGTAATAAACCTGCATGTTCTGTACATGTATCCCAGAATTTAAAGTAAAATTAAATTTAATTTTAAAAAATAATAATTTCAGTGTGAGGTTGACAAGTTGGCTGAAAGTGCAAGTTATTTATCAAAAAAAATAGGTAAATTTTTGATGGAGAGATGGATGGCAGATAGACAGACCTTCCTGCAAGTCTACCAGGATTTCAAATTAATGGCAATTGGAAAAGATATTCTTTTGTGCCACAGGAAAAAATCATGTTAGCTCTGAATTTATTTCGTTTTGGTAGGTGGGCTCACACATTTTTTTCTTCTTATTTCATCTCATACACTCTTCCTTGTGAACCAGAGCAGAGTCAAGGAATATCACGTTTAAGAGAAGACAATCATTCACACACCTTTTCCCTGTTAATCCTGTCCCAGTCTGACTGCCAAAGAACTTTTCCCTTTAAAATAAATATATTGCCATCAAATGAATTTCAGAAAAGTTTTTGTGCTTTGTTTTGTTTTAATCCCATTCCCTATGGCTTGACTTTTGCTTGTCTTCCTGTCCACCTTCTACCCTTACCTTCGCATTTCTTCTAATCAGCAAACTGTACTACTTAGGAATGTCAGCCTGCAAGTCAGTTAGGGTAAATCTGGCCACCTACCTCCCTGTAAAGATTTCCTTGGTGACCATCAGCTCACATCATTCAGTCCCAACCAGGCAGAAATAACCACAGAATTCCAAACTTGTCCTTCCTTTGAGGGGATGACCATTTCTCTCTCCATTCCTTTCTGTTGGCTCTTTGGGATCAGATGTCTGGCTTCTTCATCCCTGTATTATCTCGTTCCTTTGGCAAAGAAATTTTTTCAGTTACTAAACCATTGATACTGAAGGAGACACTGTGAGTGTTATTATCTTTAGATCTTCTAAAAACTGTATTTCCTATAAACGAGATCCCTGAATTCTACCTGAATTCTACAGATATTTACTATGCATTTGTTTCATGCAAGGCACTCTCATAAGCATATTAAAAGGTATAATACATTGTACCCTCCCATAAAGTAAATTGTGCATAGGTAATAATACTGTAACACACAACAAGTAGAATGTGACAGGTATTAAAGTTTTAGGTATAATGGAGCACAGAACAAAAGGAAAAATTAATTATGAATGGGGAATTACTGTCACAGGGAGGAGGACAACAGTTAACATAGTTCTCAATAAGATTAGGTTGAGAAGTGAGGGGTCAGAAGTGGGTGAATTAATCAAGAGGCTTACAATTCAGTCAAAAGGAAGAGAATGGGCAAAGCATGGAAGATGGAATTTTCAAAATGCATATTTGAACTAAAGTTTCCTTTAGGCCAGACAGATTGGGTCTCAAGTGCTATGTTCAGAATTGTCATTTTATTTTATAGATCTGTGGTTCCCAAAAGATTGCCAGGGGCCAGTGCCAATGATGGTTTAAGTCTAAGTTTTCACTGGATTCACAAGACATGAGAAAAACAAGGACACTTGGTAAGATACTTTTTTTTTCATGAAACGAAATTCATCTAAAGCCCTTCTTTATTTTGAGATTATGTGTTTCCTGTATTTAGAATAAAACGCAATTGCTTTTATGAAATTGTGGTAAAAGTAGATGGCAGTTTGGGGATGGGGGGTGGTTCTAATGTCATTATTTTGCAAATAAAAATTGGTAACACTGTATTGGGCTCTCTAATTTATTTTTGTTTCACTGATTCATGAGATCCAAACTTTGGGAGCCACTTCTGAAGGTAATGTGGCCTGCCTCCCTTGGAAGTGGAGCAGTGTTGGCAAAACTGTTCTTCAGAAAACATCAGTGACAGCAATACATTAAAAGAAAAAAGAGGGCTGGGCACGGTGGCTCACACCTGTATCCCACCACTTTGGGAGGCCGAGGTGGGTGGATCACCTGAAGTCAGGAGTTCAAGACCAGCCTGGCCAACATGGTGAAGCCCCGTCTCTACTAAAGATACAAAAAAAATTAGCCAGCTGTGGTGGCAGGTGCCTATAATCCCAGCTCCTGGGGAGGCCGAAGCAGGAGAATTGCTTGAACCCAGGAGGCAGAGGTTGCAGTGAGCCAAGATCGCGCCATTGCACTCCAGCCTTGGCAATAAAAGCAAAACAAAGAACAAAAAAAACAAAAAAAGAGAGAGAGAGAAGAGAAAGGAGAAAATGATGGTAAGGAAGAGGGAAATGCAATAAATGAGACTAGAAATGATTATATACAAGGAAAGTAGTTAGAAATCTATGGAAAAAACAATTTTCAGGACCTAATCCAGGGCATTGACATAGAGGATTGAAAAGAAGCAATGAATGTAGAGATGGACAATAAGGGATTGACAACTGAGTAAAGACACCTATACCACTTGATTTTTGTTCATTAGTTTACATTCTCTGTTGAGAGGAGAAAAGATAGAAATTTATCTTTTCAGAATGTACCCTAATCAGTGAACCTTGATTTTTGCTATCATCGTGTTCTTATTGCTCTGCTCTAATCCTGTTATTTTGAAAAAAAAAAAAAAAATCTCATAGTTTCTCAAGATGCTCTCTATTAGTGCATTTCTTTGTTACCACATACTTCCATTAAGTTCAGCATCACATGAAATGGGGTGATCTGGGAATTAATGAAATAGCAGTTATTGAGCCTAAGAGATGTATGACTTTCCATCAAATATAAAGAACGAGAGTGAGATTTGAACTAGAATGACACTTCAGCATTACGAGAAATCATGTAACATTGACAAAAGAAGGACATTCCGATTTTAAAGCTCTTTGGAGATATTTTCATCCTGGATATTAGAGTTGTGTTTTCATTTAATTTTTGCACGATAATAATAGCTAATATTTATTGAGCATTTACTATATTAAGCACTTGATAAGCACAGGCTTACTTAATCTTCCAAACACACTTATCAGGTAGATAATTTTAGTATAGCTTTTTAAAGCAATATTTGAGAGAAGATAAATTACTTGTCCAAAGTCACAAAGTACAAAGTAACTCAACTGGGGTTAGAACTCAGTTGTATCTATTAGGCTTCATTCTTTGGCAAGTGACAGAAAGCTCAGCCAAAACTAAGTTAAAGAAAAAGGAAATGTACCAGTTCCTATCATTGAAGCATCCAGGAGCAGGGCTAGGGCTAGCTCCCGAAGGAATTTAACAAGTAACTCCAACAGTGCCATCAACATACAGTGTTCCTCCCTCCATCTTACCCAGCTGTCTCTGTGTTGGCTGTATTCTCACACAGCCTTTCCTGTTGTGATTTCAGACCATCTCCAGATGTTCCAGCCTTATAGCCAGCCTCAACCAAGACCAGCAGAAAAACACAACAGTCTTTCCCAGCAGTCCCAGGAAAGGCCTCACTGCATCCTTTCGTTTTTATTAGGTCATAAGCTTGTCCCTGCAGGAATCATTGCTGTCTGCTCAGTGTTATGCACTAAATGGCAAAGCCTGGTGGCAAGGGTGCAGTACTCTCTCAATGCAGATGGAGGATTATTTTACTGAGGTAATCCAGAATATGATTAACAGATTTAGGCTTCATAGATACTGGAGGGGGCAGGGGGCATGATCAGTAAATATCTCTGACAATAGAACATTCTTGCTGAATAACCTGAGCTTTTAACCAGCTAAACAATGAAGATCCATAAAGAACACAGATGAGACTTAAAAAGAGAATATTGCTCTTGCAGCATCCTTCAGAATTATTTAAATTTGCTTTTCAAAGCTACTAATACCTTGACTGGAGAAAATTGTATGTGGGAAGAACTAAATCCATTTCTGTTGTATAAGAACAGAAGTGAACACACCCCTCCAAAGAGACTTCCTTCTGGGGGGCAGGACATTGTACATCTGGCCTAGATCATTCTGGAAGTGACTAAGAAAAAGACGCAGGCTTCAATTTCTCCTTTCTAAGCCATGTGTTTATGCCAAAGTCTGACTCTTGTTCATCTAGAAGATTTTCTTTCATTTCTACCCTAATGTGCTGGATTTAGATTGAGGCAGTCAAGCATTAGTCCCCATTGCTCTATTTATCCTTTTTGAGACTGCTAAAGATTCCACAAAAGAACCAATCTCATTTCTGTGCAGGTTCCTCCCTATGAGAAAAGGACAAAAGAAAGCAAGCCCTTTCTTTTCATTTATGATGGTCTCTTTCTATTTCTCTAGGAATATTAACTTGCTGATTCCCTCCTTCATCTCGAAATCTTTTTTTTTCCTTTAATTTCAGCTGACTCCCTGACATATTAGGGTAAGAAGAAAACAAAGTACCTGGATGCTTGTTACTTAGTAGATATGTTAATGAAACGTTTATAATGCAGTTAAATCTCAGCTCTTTGTGCTTAAAAAGAAAGAAGAAACACTCTATTGGGGCATCCTCTAGCAGTAAAAATTGTGCTGAGGGTCTATTACTTCCTTTCCTTTAAAACTCCCAGCTTCATAGCCAATATTGCCAGACAAACAAAACAGTCTTTTTCTTTCCTTTTCGCTGCAGTCAATTGTAGAAAAGAATCTGTACTTCAGTGGAGATAATTTTAAACGGGAATTCAAAAGGCTGTGTTCTTTTATAGTTTCAACACCTCATTTAACACTTTGCTTAAACTCAAATATTCCTGAGGAATAGTGAAAATATACATTTGTGATTTGGGAGAAAAAGAAAGTTGCTATTGAAATTTACACATAAAACAAATGGTGAACTGGGTCCAAAATGAGAATAGGATGATGGTTTTATTTTTATCCAGAAGGCTGTCAGATGTAATTGAAACAATCTTATAAACATTCCTTTTGTTAATGCCTTTTATTCTGTCTTCACTTTTCTCAATTGGTTTCTCATATTTAAAAAGTGAACTACAATTTCTCAAAGGAAAAGAAAAAGAAAATAGTGATAATGTGTGTTCCTATCTTTCTCTTTCATTGTTTTACTCTCTGATAAAAGTGGGCAAATGGGAAACCTGAGTCTCCAGACTGGCTTCATCCAGCTCACATCCCAAACTGTACCCCAGGAGGGATGACCAGCACTTCCCTAGGACATATGCTTGGACTTTCCCTTTTCTGTTGCCTTCTATGATCATTGATGCATATACCACAACTCCTATCCATCTTGAATGAATAGGTCGGACACCAGAACAAACAAGATGTTCAGTCAGTCCAAGGCTAGATTAACTCATTAGCAGAGTAAGCAGGCTTTAAGGGCACCAGCAAAACTGGGCACCAGAAACAGACACAAACAGAAACAGAGACAGAGAAAGCAAACATTTCTACCTTGATGAATTTACTCATGATTTCAATATCTGCAATCAGAATGTCTTTAAGAAGCTATTTAAATTTTAGCATGCAGATAGTTTTCTATGACATTTGGTAAAACTAGCTCTTACCTTAGATCAGAAAGGATATACTAATCTGTTCAGAATTTAGGTCTTCTAAGTCAGGCCCTTCAGTTACTCCCCAAAGCCAATTGACAGCTATGGCCCTGACAATATACAGGAAGCTGCAGTCTTACTTATATCCTAGAGACATCTTCTGGGGAAGAAGCATATCTGAATCAAAGTCATAATTGGAACTACAGAGTTCTCTGAAAGCAGCTTTTCTAAATCCATAGGTCCAACTCCCAGGGACCTTTATTGCACTGCAAAAAGATTTGGGATCCATTTCCTTGTTTCAAAAATAACACCTACCACAAGATTTCTTAAAGTGGACCATGGATCACTGGTTTCAGGATCACCAAGAGGACTTATTTTTAGGGGCCTAACCCTCAAATGACTTGACCTAACTCTATAGTTTGTAGCTGGACATTTATAAACTGCCAGTACTTCACTGAGTTTTGGGAGTCACCGTGTAGCCAGGTATACGTGTTCCACACAATAATTTACTAGGTAAGAAAAATATTAAAGGCATGAGTATGAATTCAAAGATGTTTGTAACCCAACTGTTTAATCTTGTCAGAGGCATCCCTCATTTGGATGAAACTTAAAGCAAAGGTCCTTACAATTTATCCTAAAAAGTTATTTACATTTATTAACAACTTTCCTTCCACTTCTACATATATTTCTCATTGTTTAGTTTCTATCAGCCTAATGAACAAATTTTACATAACATTGATAGTATTATTTTATTAAAATACATTGGTCATGATTTGGTTGGCATTTTTAAAATTGTTAATAGGAAAACATAGAAGACTGAATGATAAATATATTAAAATGAAATCATTTCTCCTGTATAAGAACTAAATTATAATAGTGATTATTCATACTAATAAACTATAGAGTACAGGGATGGAAATAGAAATACAATTTTTGAATATCTCTCTTTACATTCACCACAAAATTTTAAAAAGCAGTTACTCTCTCCCCCCACAGAGATATTTTCTGTTTCCTTCAGAATCCAACTAGCAAGGAATATCAACATATTTCAAAGAGCTTTATTTCAGATGTAGTTCAAAGGCAAGGCAAGGTTAACAGCAGAATTCTTCATGGGAGCTAACCTTATATGATATCATCTAATAAAAGATGCCAATGTATTCGTGAAGAAAAAATGCAACTGGAAACATTTTCAATGACATTGCACAAAAAAGATCAAAAAGTTATCAAGACATAAACAATTTGTGTTGATTAGATTTCACTGTGGAGACATTGAGATGTTGAGAATAAATAGTATTTTGCTATAGTGACCCTGTCATCATGTGGATTTTAAATATCTAAATATCTGCCATATATAACATGCCTTCTTTTGCCTCTTTGAACAATTCTTCGTGTCACTGATGATTGCTGCTTTATTTTCTTGTTATCAAATTCACTTCTTCCTATTAAATAGAAAGTTCCCAGGTGAATGAATAGATCTTTAAATGTTTTTTAAAACCACATTCTAACAAATGCACCATAAGGATAAACTTGCTCAGATGAAAATATTGGTGAGTTATCTGAAACTTGCCAAAATGGGACTTGTAAATTTCTTTCTACTATAAAAATAAATGATGCACTTGATGTTGATAATCCAAGAACTGTTTTTATATTTTTAATATTTTTTAAACTTTAAATTGTGATAAAAAAGCATAACACAAAATGTACTGTCTTAATCATTTCTAAGTGTACAGTTCAGTAGTGTTAAGCACATTCATACTGTTGCACAGCTAATCTCCAGAACTTTTTCACCTTGCAATACTGAAACTCTGTATCCATCAAATGCTAACTTCTCATTTCCCCCTTCCCCTCAGCCCTTAACAACCACAATTCTTTTTTTAACTGATATATTGTATTTGTACATATTTTGGGGTTACATGTGATATTTTGATATACATATACAATGTATAATGAGCAAATCAGGATAATTGGGATATCTATCACTTCAAATATTTATTTATTTATTTATTTATTTATTTTTTTTTTTTTTTTTTTTGAGACGGAGTCTCGCTCTGTCGCCCAGGCTGGAGTGCAGTGGCGCGATCTCGGCTCACTGCAAGCTCCGCCTCCTGGGTTCACGCCATTCTCCTGCCTCAGCCTCCCGAGTAGCTGGGACTACAGGCGCCCGCCACCACGCCCGGCTAATTTTTAGTATTTTTGGTAGAGACGGGGTTTCACCGTGTTAGCCAGGATGGTCTCGATCTCCTGACCTCGTGATCCACCCGCCTCGGCCTCCCAAAGTGCTGGGATTACAGGCGTGAGCCACCGCGCCCGGCCTTCAAATATTTATTTTTTGTGAGTTGGGAACATTACAATTCTTCTAGCTATTTTGAAATATACAATAAATTATTGTAAACTTTATAAGTTTCCTACTATAATATTGAATACTAGAACTTATTCCTACTATGAACTGTACTTTTGGATATGTTTAATGGCTTCTCTTCATCACCCCGCCCCCCCACCCCTCACCCGCCCCCCCCAACACCCCACATTCCCTCTTCCTTTCTGAGCCTCTGGTAAAAAAAATAAAATAAAATAAAATAAAATAAAATAAAATAAAATAAAATAAAATAAAATAAAATAAGCTTGCCAGCATGATTGTGGCAGGGAGTTTCAGTTTTAGGTGTAGAAACCATGACGGCACTACCATCTAGCTGCTTTCACTCATTTAACTCTCCTCTGTTGGGGCGTACTCTGTGACAGATACTGCTTGGAGAACAAAATGGGCCTTGCCTTCGAGAATCTTATGTTCCGCCCGGGTGCAGTGGCTCACGCCTGTAATCCCAGCACTTTGGGAGACTGAGGCAGACGGATCACAAGGTCAGGAGATCGAGACCATCCCGGCTAACACGGTGAAACCCCGTCTCTACTAAAAATACAGAAAATTAGCAGGGCATGGTAGCGAGTGCCTGTAATCCCAGCTACTCAGGAGGCTGAGGCAGGAGAATGGCGTGAACCTGAGAGGCAGACCTTGCAGTGAGCCGAGATAGTGCCCACCGCACTCCAGCCTGGGCGACAGAGTGAGACTCTGTCTCAAAAAAAAAAAAAAAAGAATCTTATGTTCCGTTGGAGTAGATTAATGAACAAAAAACAAATAGTATATATAAGAGAAAGAAAATAATTGCAAGTTATAAAAGATATTTCTATGGAATAAACAAGCAAAAAGCTACAATAGAAAATAAAGCCATGAGAGGCCAGGGAGACCCTACTTTCATAGCGAGATTAGGAAAGGCCTCCCAGAGCTTGTGATATTTAACTGAGGCCTAAAGGATGATAAGAAGACAGTCATGTAAAAAGAAAGGAAGAGATTTCAGATTGCAGGCACAGGATGTACAAAGAGCCTGCAGCAGGAAAGAGCATGGGATCACTGGGGACGTATCCAACATCTAATGTTCCTGAAGCATAAGAAACAAGAGAGAGACACAAGAGGAAATAGGAGTTTGACCATCCAGGGCCTGGAAAGCCATGGTAAGAAACTTGGAACATATTCTAATGGCAAGGAAAGCTAATGAAGAGTTTTAAGTAACAGAGGCTGCTTGCACCTTTTTAAATCTTCAGGTAACAACCACTTCATCAAAGGCTCTTCTGCCTCTCTATCAAAATACAGAGGACAAAGCTTATTTTCACTGCCATGTGCCCCTCCCCAGTTTGTAATCTCTGTTCCCTGACGATGAACCTAATCCCACCTACCTGTCTGGAGCTCTAACATGTGCCCAAGAAAATACTACATTCTCTACCATTCTTTCCACAGCTGCTCATTCCTTTTTTTTTTTTTTTTTTTTTTTTTTCTTCTTTGAGGCGGAGTCTTACTCTTGTCCCCCAGGCTGGAGTGCAGTGGCATGATCTTGGCTTACGGCAAACTCCACCTCCTGGGTTCAAGGGATCTCCTGCTTCAGCCTCCTGAGTAGCTGGGACTACAGGCACGCACCACCACGCCCGGCTAATTTTGGTAATTTTAGTAGAGGCGGGGGTTTCGCGATGTTGGCCAGGCTGTCTTGAACTGCTGACTTCAGGTGATCCACCCACCTCGGCCTCCCAAACTTCTGGGATTAAGGCGTGAGCCACTGAGCCTGGCCTCCACAGCTCATTCTTAATAGTGTATTCTCTGTGCTTTTTATTTCTTCTGGGTTATAGCTACCTCTTTATTTCTGCCATTTTTTACATAATATCACAATGCATACATTTTGCTTGCTTGGCTTTTATCTGTTTACTCTTCATTTACACTACAAAACTATAAGCTCCGCAAGGGCAGGAACCACATCTGACTAGATCACCATCATATCCCCAGTCATCTGCACATGTCTGGCAGTGTTGAGTAAATGAAATAATTTTTGAATCTTTGCTTCCGCTATAAGAATGTTAACATCAATTTGGATTATGTTGAAAACTATGGCAACTGCCACAGTTCAGCTTTGATATAAGGACAAATGTTTCATTTGCTATTTATTGTGCTACCAAACTCATATCGAAATATAGAAACTGCGTGTGTAGCTTCAACAGTAACCCAGTCTTTCTTTTCCCGGATCTAAGTTTCTTGGCCCTTTGTTTTCCCTGGCATGGGTAGAAGAAACTCTACTAACCAATAATCACAAAGTCTTCAAGAACGTGCTAATACGACCATGGTTGCTATTTCAAAACCAACTATGGGAAGGGAATGTGAGTAGAGGAATTAGAAAAGACAAACTTTTTAAATATTCTTATTAAAACATGAATGAACCTGGAGGACATTATGTTAAGTGAAATAAGCCAGGCACAGAAAGACAAATACCACATTATCTTGCTGTGGAATCTAAATAAGTTGATCTCATAAAAATAGGGAGTAACATTCATATATGGGAGCTAAAAGTTGATCTTACAGAGGTAAAGAGTAGAATGACACTTACCAGAAGCTGGGAAGGTGAGGGTTGGAGAGAGGTGAAGAGCGGCTGGTTATGATGAGGACAAACACAGTTAAATAGAAGGCAGAAGTTCTAGTGTTTAATGGCATAGTAGAGTGACTACAGTTAACACTAAGTTATTGCATATTTCAAAAAAGCTAGAAGATTTGAAATGTTCCCAACACAGAGAAATGAAAAATGCTTGAGATGATGGTTATCCTAATTACCCTGATTTAATCATTTCATATTGTATGCATGTATCAAATATCACATGTACTCCATAAATATGTACAATGATTATTTATCAACAAAAAAGGAAAGAAAAAAGCAATAGAGAGTAAAATGATGGTTACCAGGAGCTTTGAGTGGGGAGGAGGGAACATGGAAAACAGATGGTGGGAGTGATACAAAATACAAACAAATTAAAATTCCCATTCTATTCTAATAAAGCCACCATCCTCTTCGAGATCAATACGTTCTTAGCTTCCTCAGAACTAAAACAACTGAGAAGGCTGAATAAGATGGCACTGTTCTTCATCGCATCTAACTGTTCAGGCTTTTAGGAGAGAATAAGAAAAACAGATGTAGTCAGTGCCCAACAAGCATTTCGCAGTTTTCAGCCAATCGTTAATTATCCTTGATCTTTGCCTAAGAGAATAATGAAAATTTTACAGATTTCGCTATTTCAACAAACTAATTTATATTGTAATTAATTTTGCAATGAACAGGTAAAATGTGCATGCATTTTTTACATGTAAACTAGAGAAAATACTGCCCATGAACTGGATATGCATACTGTCTGGTTATATACTGTCTTGTATACAATCAATATTCAACAAATACAATGTAATAAATAAGGAAATGGTCTAACAACTCACAAAAGGAAACCAATTATAATTATTTTCAGGTAAGCCAGAATGTTTTAGAAGTATATATTGTTAATATGATCCACAAATCAATGGGGCTTGTTCTACTCATGTAGCATCACAAGTATGTTAATTCTCAAAAATATTTTTGGAGATTTTTGTCGTTATTAATTTTCATAACAGTTATACACCCTGCTAACCAAAAGTCTGAAAATGATTTGTGCACACAAATAAACTATGTTTATCTACATGTAATGAAGCAGGATGTTCTATGGAACATGACCTAAAAGAGACCCATTCCATAGTTAGATCTGTTCAGATGGTATGATGAGCAAAGACTTACGAAAATGACTTCACATTATCAGCTTCGTAGGGAATATCACTAATTTAAGTAAATTTGTCTTTGCAGCTTGTTTTCCTCTTCTTCCTTGGAAACTTCCTCATGAAAATTTTTCAAATAATGTTGACTTCAAAAATTGTCATCTTGTGAATTAAAATTTGGAAAGAAAAACAAGTCAGGGTGTTCAGATGATAACAAGTTCTTATTCAGGTTCAACACCAAATAGATGACTGATGGTAATTAGCTGCAGTTCAAGAATTCTCAGATATAAAAATGCTTTAAAGGATTAGTTGAGGGTTAGCATGATAGGACTTCTTAAAATTACATGAAGCATAGGACCTTCAGGAAAGTTTTTCTTTTTAATTTAATAGGCAAAAACCTGGAAGTGAAATGTTCATATGCCCTTCACAAGCCTATTTGAAGTAGTTCAGCTAGTTGGTAATAATTTGATTTAGACAATATAAACTGCTAATAAGGTACAGAAAGCATCTCCTAGGATGTTGTTTTATGTAATAAAGTAACATTTGAAAAGCCAAGTCAAAGCTCAAAGGAAAAAGAGAAGAGTAAACTTCAGAATGTCAGTATCTTTTTTCCTAAAATAATTGAGCATAAAATAATAAACCATAAACAATGTAGTGATTAGAGGTACTTTTTTAGGATATTTATCTTGAAATACTCTCAAACTTACAGAAAAGTTACAAATAATTACAAAAGAAAACACCTTTGTTCAGGATGATTTGACAGTAAATCACTGATCAGATGCCCGTCTACCCTCGAATACTCGAGTGGACGGTTACCATAAACCAGGACATTCTCCTCCTAGATAATTACAACACGACCATCCAAATCAGAAAATTAACACTAATATATTTCTGACATCTCATCTTCACATCCTATTCATGTTTTGCCAATTGTCTTAATAACTGCTTTTACATTTTTTAAAAATATCACACATTACACTTAGTTATATTGTCTTTTTAATGTCCATCACTACCATCGTCCCACAGTCTTATCTTGACTTTCATAATGCTTACATTTTGGAAGATTATAGTCCTGTTATTTTATAAAAGTTTCCTCAAATGGGATTTTTTTTTAAAGTTTTCTCCTAACAATTAACTTCCGATTATACACCTTTGGCAGGAATATCACAGAAATAATGCTCTCTTTTCCCCTTTGTAATTAGTAAATAATTTTGTGAGAAAGTTCTTTTCAACTATGAAAATATCCCATTTCTCATCACGTTTTCAATTTATTCATTAATTGTTTATATCAGCATAGACTCATGCTTTCCATTTTTATTCAATGGCTTACAATCCACTATTATCTTTATTTTTATTGATGTTCAATTTATCTTAAATTTGGTCAGCAGTAACAACTTCCAGCTGGAGCCTGCGTCCTTTTGATATGTCCCTGCCAATCAGCAAGCATTTCCTTGCCCTATGGTACAAGATGTTCCAGCATCATCTTGTCGTGTCCCTACCCCTGCCCTGGAATAAGCCTTTCCTTCAGTGGAGAATGGTATTTTGAAATCAAGATCTGGACACTAGATGTGCCAGTGACCACTGGGGAGTCATTGCTCCCAAATTGCCTTAGTTAACAGAGCTAAGTGTGTATGTGTCTGCGTTTGTGTGTGTGTTCACAAACATCTATGTTTATTTCTTTATCTATTTATCTATATATTTAAAACCATGTATTTACACCACTACCTCCAATCCCAATCTAACACCATAAGATTTGTTCTCGTTTTCTCCCTTTTTGTATTTGTAACTTCCCTCAGGAATTTGACTCATGTTGTCTTTAATACACATTTATTCACTCAGTCCCCCAATATGTATTAAATTGCTCATCATAACCACCACCTCCTCCCTTGCGTGGGAGCCCTTTCACCCTTTTTGGGCTCCACTGCTCTACCCTGAGAGCCTCCCTTAGATGGACATCCTCCTTACTATGGTTAGCCTCAGGCGCTGTGCAGCTGATCCCACGCGCCCACGCCCTCCTCACCAAGCTCGGGGTTGAACACACCACACTCTGCAGATGTCCTGATCACCCTCCTCAGGTTCCCACATCTTGCTCCCATCCAACATGACTATTCTCCCCACAACCACAACCCCACAGGGGCAGATGTACTGCACAGACAACTATCTCGCCCTGCCCCACCTAATGGCTTTGCTATTGAATTGTTTAACAGGACAAGAACAGAATAAGAACAGGAAGGGGAAAGGGGAAAAGGAGAGCTACTGTTACTTTTTTGAAATTACTTTCAGCTTCCTTTGTGGGGATGGAAAGCAATGGTACAGTGAGACTATTTGTGGCAGATTGGCAGATTTGATGACAGAAAATCTAAGTTCTACTTACAGGGTAAACAGTCCTTTTACCCTAACTCAGAAAATTGTATTACAATTTTATTACACAATATTATGTGAAGTAATTCATTTTTTAACAAATTACATGTTAAATTGAATATGTCCTAGGAGGATAGATTTAATAATGCAAGGAGGACTCTTTTTATCTAACTACACTAGGATGATTAAGGCAGTATATTCACACACATAAGAGCAGTAGAAGAGTGAAGAAACTATTTGGAGAACTTAAGACAAAAAAAAAGCACTTCAAATTTGCCAGATATTGACAAAATAAAAGATTATTTTGTCTGGAGTAGCCAGATAATTGCTTTAATTCTTTTAGTATAAAGTATTCTTTACCACGAGAATGTCTTCCCTGCTCTATTAAAGGCAATTATCCCTTAATAGAGGCTCTGACAATTTGTAGTACAAGTATTTTCTACCAAGCCAAAATTATGGGTACTTAAGGATTCTGAAAAACAATTATTAGAGAAAGAGAAAGTTTGTTGCAGATGCGTTGCCTTTAAGGGTGGCCCATGCATTTAATTCCAGGACAGAAAACAAAAATAATTTGGATCGTTTCTTATGATTGGAAATGAAAAGTATGAGAATTATGGAAGTTTGTAGACATGTTCTCACAGTTAATTTTAATATGGCCTATTAGCATCTGATATTTCAGCCAGAACAAATACATCCCCTCCTCCCAAAAAAGCAATATGCAAAAATATTTCACATTATGTAAGTCTTTTTTTTCAAGAGAGTATTATTACCCTATCAAGATAATTAAATCTCTAAAAGAATCTTCACGATGATGTGCAGATCTTTTATGGACAGTTCACCTCAATTTTTTCTGTCTATGGAGCATTTATTATTACATTTAGTACAAGTACAATTTGTCTTTATAGACTTTTGTTAGTAGAGAAAATGTTGCAAGGAGAGAGAGTAAAAATGAATTTAAGAGACTGAAATAGTGTACATTAGTGTGTTCTATTATGGAAAATTATGGTATAATAGTGAAATATCTTAACTCATCACTTCTAAGTGGCCATTCATTAAAAGATCCTAAAAACAGATGATGTTTTCTCAGTTCTTTTTTTTTCTTGACAAGTAAAGAAATCTTTTCTATTATGGGGAACCTAGTTTTCATCATCACTTGTAAATATTTAACTGAGAATGCAAAAGGGAATTTTTTTCGCTAAGCAGAGTCACTTGTTCTGCATGTTCTCCTTTAGTACATACCACAGTCCTGTCAGTTATATTGCCTGCTTGTACCTTTTCCTACCTTTGAGCTAACCTGCAGCTTATTCTTTCAAGATACAATAGAGAAAAGCTTGCACTTCAAAGTTGAACATACCCAAGTATAGAACAGGTTCCAAACACCTCACATCTAGATAAGCCTCTCCCTTCAAGCCTCTCAAATAAATATAGTAAGGCTCAAACAGAGCTTTTTGCTGTGCTGAATCATGCTTATAAAATTCAGTTTACTACTCATACCATTGAGAATTTTTTCCACATTTTACAGTGTGAAAGTGTTGTATGTACTATATGTGTACCTATCCAATGCATGTATATATGTATTTCATATGTATGATATGTAGTTAGACTATATAATAAAGTGCTCTAGTTCTCATTTGACATTGTCTTCAATTATTTTCATTAATCCTCTGCTCCATTCATAAACTACATATTGTAAAGTTATTTTAGATTTTTGTCTTGGAAAGATGATTAGACTAGGTAGGGTAGACCCTCACCTGGAAATTATGAGAAAAATTCTGGAACCCACAGCGAACAGATCAGATTAGCTGGTTTCCTTAATGAAGTAGCCACCATCCCTTCTCTGTACACACAGAGTTCATTCAAATATCTGTGCCTGTGTTCATTACACATCTTATTCCAGGAAAATTTTACCCACTCATAAAGGTCCCAATCAAAAGTCATGTCGTTTCTGACTGCTTCCTAAACTACCCAGTCTAGTTTCATATTCTCACTCTCCTCCCCTCCCATTGTCCTTTGTACATTTCTCTGTATCATTGGCCATAATGGTTTATTAGATTAGATTTGAGAAGTACCCTGCCTATTAGCAATTACTAGTTCTGAGGGTAAATAATTTTGGGTTCTATATTTGCTTCTAGTAGATAAGTCCTTCTCCTCAAGAAGATGTCTCCCCCATGTTAAGTGGTCTGGATGTTTGGAAAAGACATAATCTATAGAAAACACAGGCCAGGCGCAGTGGCTCACACCTGTAATCCCAGCCCTTTGGAAGGCTGAGGTGGGTGGATTACTTGAGGTCAGGAGTTCGAGACCAGCCTGGCCAACATGGTAAAACTCCATCCTACTAAAAATACAGAAATTAGCTGGGCATCATGATGGGTAATCCCAGCTACTCAAAGGCTGAAAAACAAGAATCACTGGAACCTGAGAGACAAGAGGTTGCAGTGAGACGAGATAGTGCCACTGCTCTCCAGTCTGGGTGACAGAGCAAGACATCTAAAAAAAAAGGAAAAGAAAAGAAAATACAGAATTTACCCTGAAAAAAATTTAATTGAGCAATATGAAACAAACAGTAAAAAGAGGGCAAAAATAAACCTATGAACATGGACATTTAAAAGTACTCACTTAAGTAGTACTTCAATTAAAAAGGAAATTGTATCAAACACCTCACACTTCCTCATATCCTCTGGACACTCTCCCTAATGCTGCCACAGCTGTGGTAATCAGTTCCACACAAGCTTTGGGTATATTTGTGCATATGCACCTGAGGGGATCATGACATTGGGTCACACCCCATTCTCTCTTCCTGCCCTGGAACTTCTCTGATGCTATGAAATGGCATCCTCATAGGAACCTGTTCTATGCTTAGGTATGTTCAACCATGAAGTATAAGGGACTTAAGACTCATATAAGCACCACTGAGCAACTGAAAACTTGGATCTAATGGATAAGTGTTTAGCCATTTTATCTCCGGGTGGACAGTCCTAAGATATACCTTGAAAGGCTTCTCAAAAGACTGCATAAAATTTAGCACCTGTTGCCCTTATTGATAATATATTATACTCTTGGCATTCTTTCTTCCCTGTTCATCCTTGTCTTCCTCACACTTGATACGTAGGGTCACCATTCTAAATAAATGACCCACAACTACGCTTTTGTATTAGGCACTGCTTTAAAGGAAACTGAGATGAAGATGTAAACCAAAACTGCAATTATCATCACATTAGAAATGAGCACAAATAAGAATGCTGTATATTAAAAGCCCATATTAAAATATGGCCAAAGAACAATTCAGAAGAAAATATGCAACCTTAAGTGCATATGTGACATAATAAGAGAGAATAAAAATAAATGACTAAGCTTTGAATTCAAAAAGCTACAAGAGAAGCAATAAAGTAAACCCAAGGAAAGCAAAAATAAAAATTAAAAAAGGATTAATAAGATAAAATTATAAATAAATACAAAAGAAAATAGAAGGCTGGACACAGTTGCTCACTCATGTAATCCCAGTACTTCTGGTGGCAGAGGCAGGAAGATCTCTTGAGACCAGGAGTCCAAGACTAGCCTGGGCAACATAAAGAGACCTTGTGTATTAGTCTGTTTTCATGCTGCTGATAAGACATACCCAAGACTGGCAATTTACAAAAGAAAGAAATTTAATTGGATTTACAGTTCCACGTGGCTGGGGAAGCCTCACAATCATGGTGGATGATTGTGATGGCAGCAGGCAAAGAGAGAGGCACACTTGCGAAGGGAAACTCCCCTTTTCATAACTATCGGATCTAGTGAAACTTATTCCCTATCACAAGAACAGCCGGGAAAGACCTGCCTCCATGATTCAATTACCTCCCACCAGGTCACTCCCACAACACATGGGAATTCAACATGAGATTTGGGTGGGGACACAGCCAAATGATATCACCTTGTCTCTACAAAAAAATTAAAAGCTAGCTGGGCATGTTGGCACATGCCTGTAATTTCAGCTACTCAGGAGGCTAAGGTGGGAGAATCACTTGAGCCCCAGAGGTTGAGGCTGCAGTAAGCCATGATCATGTCACCACACTCCAGCCTGGGCAACAGGGTGAAAACTTGTCTCAATAAATGAATAAATAAAACAAAATAACACACTGTGATCAAGTGGGATTTATCACAGAAATACAAGGATCACTTAACATACACAGATCAGTAAATGTAATACATCATGTCAACAGAATGGACAAAAGCCATAGGATAATCTCAACAGCTACAGAAGAAAAACAATTGATAAAATTCAATATCCCTCCATGATAAATACTCTCAACAAATTAGGTATAGAAGGAACATACCTAAACACAATAAAAGACATATATGATGAACCTGTAGCTAACATACTGAGTGGGGAAAAACAGAAAGCATTTCCTCTAAGAAGTGTCACAAGGATGGCCCCTTTCACAACTCGTATTCATCATGGGACTGAAAATCATAACCAGAGCAATTACAAAAGAGAAAGAAATTTAAAAAGAGAAAGTCAAATTGTCCCTCTTTGCAGATGATATAATCTTATATATAGAAACTCTAAAGAACCACCAAAAACTTTTAGAACTCAAAAATAATTTTAGTGAAGTTGCAGGATACTAAATCAGCATACAAAAATCAGTAGCATTTCCATACACCAATAGTGAACTAGCTGAAAAAGAAATCAAGAAAGCAATGCCATTTACAATATCTACAGAAAAAAAAAATACCTAGAAATAAATTTAACCAAGTAGGTGAAAGATATTTACCACCCCTCCCCCAAAAAAAACAAACTACAAAGTACTGTTGAAAAATTGAAGAGGACACAAAAAATGGAAAGAAATCCCAAGCTCAGGCTAGGCATGGTGGCTCATGCCTGTATGGATCGCTTGAGGTTAGAAGTTCAAGACTAGCCTGGCCAACATGTTGAAACCCCATTTCCACTAAAAATACAAAAATGAGCCAGGCATGGTGGTGTGTGCCTGTAATCCCAGCTACTTAGGAGGCTGAGGCAGGAGAATGGCTTGAACCCAGGAGGCGGAGGTTGCAGTAAGCTGAGATTATGCCACTGCACTCCAGCCTAGGTGACAGAGTAAGACTCTGTCTCAAAAAACAAAAAAAAAAAAGAAAAAGAAAGAAATCCCATACTCATAGATTGGAAGAATTAATATTGTTAAAATGAGTGTAGTACCTAAAGCAATCTACAGATTCAATGCAATTCCTATCAAAATATCACAGACACTCTTAATAGAAATAGAGAAAAACAATCCTAAAATTCACTTGGAACCACAAAAGACCCCAAATAGCCAATGCAACCTTGAGCAAAAAGAACAAAGCTTGAGGCATCACACTGCCTGACTTCAAAACCTACTAAAGCTATAGTAACCAAAACAGCATGGTATTGGTATAAACACAAACACATTGACCAATGAAACAGAATAGAAAATCCAGAAGTAAATCCACATATTTACAGTCAACTCATTATTAACAAAGGCACCAAGAACATACAATGGGGAAAGGACAGTCTCTTCAATAAATGACAGTCTCTTCAATAAATGATTCCATAGGCAGAAGAATGAAACTAGAACCCTACCTCTCACTATACACAAGAATCAAATCAAAACAGATTAAAGACTTACATGTAAGACCTGAAACTGAAACTACTAGAATAAAACATTGGGGAAATGCTTCAGGACATTGGACTAAGCAAAGACTTTTTTGAACAAAACTTCAAAAACCCAGGCAACGAAAATGAAAATAGACAAATAGGAATATGTCAAGCTAAAAAGCTTCTGCACAGCAGAAGGAAACAATTAACAAAGTGAAGAGACAACCCACAGAATAGGATAAAATATTTACAAACTATCCATCTGAAAAGCAATTAATAACCAGAATATATCAGGAACTCATGCAACTCAATAGCAAAAATAATAATAATAATCCAATTTTAAAATGGCAAAAAATCTGAACAGACATTTCTCAAAAGAAGACACACAAATGGCCAACAGATACATGAAAAAATACTCAACATCATTAATCTTCAGGGAAATGAAAATAAAAATCACAATGAGATATCATCTTACCTCAGTTAAAATGGCTATTATCAAAAAGACAGAAAATAACAGATGCTGATGAGTATTCAGAGAAAAGAGAATCCTCATGAACTATTGATAGGAATATAAAAGACTATAGCCACTATGCAGAAGAATACAGAGGTTCCCTAAATATATGTTAGGAGATTCCTCAAAATAAAACTACCATATGATCCAGCAATCCCACTTCTTGGTATACATTCAAAAGAAAAGAATTAAGTATATCAAAGAGATATCAGCACTCCCATGTTTATTGCAGTGCTATTCACATTAATCAAAATATGAAATCAACCTAAGTGTTCATAAATGGATGAATGGATAAAGAAAATGTGGTATATATACACAATGGAATATTATTTAGCCATAAAAATGAAATTCTGTCATTCATGGCAACAAAGAGCCTGGAGAATACTATGTTAAGTGAAATAAGCTAGGCACAAAAAGACAAATACCACATGAACTCCCTAATATGTGGAAACTAAAGGGAACTGGGAAGAAGAGAGAGACAGAGACAGAGAAAGAGAGAGAGAGGGACACACACACACACACACATATGCTAATGGATATAAAATTACAACTTTGGGAGGAATAGGTTCTAGTGTTCTGTGGCACTGTAAGGTGAATATAGTATATTTTCAAAAAGCTAGAAGAGAGGATTTTGAATGTTCACAACACAAAGAAATGATAAATGTCTGAGGTGATAGGTATGCTAATTACCCTAATTTACTTATTACACATTGTATACATGTATCAAAATACTACTTTGTATCCCATAAATACGTATAATTATTACATGTCAATTAAAAATAAAAGAAAAAAATTGGACAAAAGCCAAATACTGCAAAAATCCCAAATGATCATCAACAGATGAATGAATACATAAAGTATGGCATATCCATACTCATCATAATTAATTAATTGCTAATACATATAAAAGTATGGATAAATCTCAAAATCATTATGCTGAATGAAAGAAGCCAGACTCTTTCATTCAAGTATTGTTCCATTTATATTTGTAAAAATTTGTATAACATTATAGAAAATGCAAACCAATCTATAGTGACAGACAGCAGATCCGTGATTGTCTTGGGCCAGGGACAGAAGAAAGAGGGACTACAGAGGGACACGGGACAATTTTACAGGTGATGGAATTGTTCTCTGTATTGTTATGGTTGCGGATTCACAAAAATATATCCCTCTAACGACTCATCGAATATGGGCAATTTACTGCACTTAAATTACATCCATTAAAATTTATCTTTAAAAATAAATGAACAAGCCAGGATAAAACCAGAATAAATAGTACTTACCTCATGGAGTTCTTTGAGTAATATATGAGATTATACATTTAATGTACTTATGATAGTGACTCATATATTATAAATATTTAATATTTGCTATTTTTATCATTATTATTGATATGACTAAGATTATTAATAAGTCATTTGTATGTGATGAAAAGTTGATTAGGTTTCATCTTTCCTTGATGATGATCTGTATATTAATTGGGCCTCCATACAATATTCTACTTAGTTTCAAAAATGAATTATTGAGTTAAAAATGACTTCAGATAGTTGGTTCTTTGGCTTAAGTCTGCATTCACAGAACCCATATCCTGGTGAACATGGTGGCCTGAGTCAATTGCAGAAAATCTAAAGAACAGAAGCTCCTTTCCCTCACTTCCTTTTTTTTTTTTTATTTTTAATTACACAAAGAAGTTACTTACAGATGCTAGCCCCTTTGCCTTCAAAGAAAATGCATGCAGACCTTTCTCTGGTGTTTTAGATTCTTGTTGCTTGCTAAAAAAGAAGGCAAAATAGTGCTGAGAATTTCCCCCTGCCAGATGTTAATCAAGAACAGAAGTAAAAAGTGCTCCATATTTTACAACATGCCATCTCTAAGTCTTCTTACAGTCAGCTAACAGACCAAGAACACAGATACAGCACGTCAAAGTGGTCTCAATATATTCTTTTTAAACTCTAAAGCGTTAGTAAGTAGATATGATAGGGGTGCCACCAGAAGCATATCTGGCTCTGGATTTTAAAATTTGAACATTATAGCTGGGACCCAAAATATTAAAGATTAAAAAAATTAGGAAGTGGTTAATCAACCTCATTAAGAACCATGCATTTCATAGATGTTTGTTCAAGATAGAAGGGCTATTTCTTCCTTATTCTAATTGTTACATGGGTTTTAAGTCTGTTTGCCTGCTTATATCCTTGAATTAATTCAAGTTGTACAGGCTTTAGGAGTTATAGTTCCTTGAGTGTTCTTGGAAAAAAAGAACGATCTTATATAAAGACCCAAAAGGAACAGTACCCAGTGTCTGTCCACTTTAGACAGATCTAGAAAGCCACTAGAATACTCAAGACAGCCTCTGGGCAGTTTTCCTAGCCCAGTTTGTGTAGCATCAAAATAAAATATAAGATCACAGATGCTTTGGACATGGAAAAAAGTCTTGAACATAGGGCTTTGGGAACAACATTAAAGAGCTGAGTGGAAAAGTGCAATATGCATGAGTAAGCAAATGCTTAGAGTATATATGTGTGCAGGCAAACATTTGTTACAAAGACACCTTGCCTAACTCCTGCAAGGTTGGGGAAGGAAGACTAGAGAGGGGAAAGGAAGAACATCTAGAATTTGGAGAAAACAGAGACATTTTTGGACTGCTCTTCAGTTTTTGCTGATTTTTCTCTTGCTCGAGGCATTTTTTTCAGAGTAAGATATTCCTCAGGGATGTCCATTTTATCTAATAGCATACAAGTGGGTCCTATGGCTTCCTTTAGTGTATGATTAATCTGTTTGCCATTTGAAAACTTTTGTTCTGGGATCCATCCAAGGTATTTTACATAATTATCTGGTACTTCATCTGATACACGAAGACCCATAAAAGCAAGATACATTGCAGTCCTGGGTTAGCATTACCAGAGTCATGAGTGATGTCTGTGCTGAAAGTCAGGAAGGCATTCCTGAATGTGACCATCATTAGGCCATGACTCTCCTGAAAGTGAGACCTAGGAAACTTTCCTGATTGAGTTATTCAAAACCAGACCAGAACTTACACTTGGCACAGTCAGAAGAAAGGCTGGACAACCAACCAAATGAGTCTTTTCTTCTCCAATTCCTACATTCCTTTTGGAAATTTGTTCTTCACATTAATAAACTCAAGAGTACAAGTAATTTCAGAAAAACCTGTATGATTTACAACCCAGGGGCCTGACTTTCTTGTTGATACCACGTAATTCAATAATGCTTCTCTGGAAGTTCCTTATATGTATAGGAACAAAAGCTTGTGATCAAAATTGGAACATATGGACTGAAATTATTTCTAAATATGAGACCAACTACTTGAAATCTAGGCTTTGTGGTCACCATGGATAGCTGCTAACTCTGGCTATCCAGAACAACTGCAAAGAAAAACAGCAAAATCAATATGAATATTAACAAGTCCATGTACAAATATTCTAGTACTTCACTCACAGGATACACCTTGGGCTTTTTCCATGATCACTTCTATGATTTTAGACATAATTCTAATAGTCTAGTTAATTAATCTTGGGCCGTGAGTAATCAGAAGAAACAAAAATATGGATAAGAAGACCGATTCTTAGAGGCAGGCACACATACATCAGAGAGAAGTGACCCATCACAGAAGTGATATGGGAAGGATATTAAAAACATCCCAAAATCCAATAGTTTGTGATCTCTTTATTGCATTTAAAAGATGTCTAAAATAGGTAGGGACAAAGAAATCTACATGACCCAAGAATCCCAAAGAGTCTCCTGGAATACAGTAAACATTGAGATTAAGTGCACCCATAGCCTGAACTTGAATCCTGTTCAGTGCCACCTGGTTTCAGTTCTCAGTTTTCTCAACTATAAAGGGGGGATAATACTATTATCTAACTCATAAAATTACTCTGACAGTTATAAGACATTATAACTATGAATTCATATATGACTTCATGTGTACCTGGCACATTGTATTGTAAGTACTACGTAAAGTATTAGCCATGATAATTATGCATGTACATATAAACCGAATAGTCTGGATCACAATAATAATTATACCATAACCTTGTATAGTGCTTCAGAGGATCCCTGGAAGATAGGCAGGACAGATATCAGTTTGAAAAAGACTGTCTTAGCACATTCTCATTTTTTGACCTACATTCTGATCACTTGCTTACTTCCTGGATAAATCACTTTTAGCCTCTAAATCTCAGCTAAAACAGCTTCTTTTCAAATCCTCCTGTGGCCAAGAATGGCGTGGGCCCGGGAGGCGGAGCTTTCGGTGAGCCAAGTGAGCCACTGCATTCCAGCCTGGGCAACAGAGCGAGACTCCATCTCAACCAAAAAAAAAAAAAAAAAACAGAAGCCTCCTGTGGCCAATAACCAGATGAAATAAGCTACTTCTCCCCTAAGGTCTCCCACTGTGTTCCTGTAACTCTCCTACCATGACACTCTGCTCTGTGACGGTGTTCTTGACTACCTCTTCCACCAAACTGTAATTTTTCTAATGGCAAGGACTACCTCATTCAGTATTAAGCAACCAATCCCTGGCACACAGTATGTGTACATTAAACGTGTTATTTAGCATAGAATGGAATGAATCTATTAGTCTGAAAGCAGGCCAATTCACTAAAAAATCAATTTGCAGAATGACAAATTCATCAAATGTACTAATTTATAAAATATATTTTAAGAAACATTTTAAATATGTGTTCAATGGCTATGAGCATATTATTCTTAGTATTATATTCCAATTACTTGTTACTGAATTGGTAATTTAGTGAATTGGCTTGTGGAAAACTTCAGTAAATTGGTTTTAGGAAAATTGCTTTAGAGCCCATAACTTTTCCTATTTAGTAAATAGAATAATTTTTTTCTTCTAAAAAAAATTGCATGTGTAAAATATGTGAAATTGGTGCAGAGTACTTTGAAAGTCTCTATATATTCCTAAGAAAATGTTATGACCTATTTTTATTTATGTGCTAGTATGAACAAAACTGATTTTACCTGAATTGGCTATGTGCTACTCAAAAAAAAACATTTTTGCTTGTCTCAGCTTCAGACTCCTTATCTGAAAGTTTCAAAAGCATTTTTATCAACTCGTCTGACATGTGAAATCCAACTAGAAAAAGAGACTCCAATTTAGGACTACATTGAGTGTTAAAGATTGCATATGCCATCTTACTAAGCAACTGAAGAAAGAACTCTTATTTCACCACTCTCTTTTAGTATTATTCATAGGCTGTTCATAAAAGATGGCTATTAAAATAACTACTAATTCTTTTTTTTTCTATTCAAAATAAATCTAAGGAATTAACACAGGGCTCAATAAAAGCTTATTATGATTGTTGTTCTTAGTTGTCATTGATAGCTTAATCTAATATCTTGAAATGATATACAATTAAAATTTAAATTAGTCTTATCCTCTGTAAGCTTTCACAACACAATATAGTACAAAGACTTGACTCTACAATCCATAAAATTCACAGTAGATTAAAGAAATGTATCACCCTTTCAGAACATCTGAATTGTTTTCTTCCTTATAATCTTCAATTATATGCTTGTAATAGTCATTTAACCATGCTTTGTCCCCTACAGAAACAAAAAAGGGTAACGAGTTTAATATTATCTTTAGTTAACAGAATACACATTAACACCTCCACACCAAGGTAATAAGAAAACTCTTTCTCAACCAACTTTCTTCACTGTATGCTGATAACAGACATTAATGCTGTGTAGTAGCACCTCTGTTGACAATTCAGCTATACCATGATTTCACACTTCCTGAATGAGCTACAATCTAATATGAAGAAAAGAGAGGGACTATTGCTCCTCCCCTCTCAAAAAAAAAAAAAAAATTCTGCACAGAGACTCTTGAGCCTGCCAGAGCAAACAGGACACATTGAGGAAGGCTATAACACAACCCCTTGGGAGAAGATGTATATTTTTTCCGTAATGAAAGCTATTAATTTCTTCAGTGTATCTCACACACATAAAAGGTAATGTAGTTATGCAATTAATCAGTTTTGTGCTGAGTGTAGTTCAGGGAGGGACGAATTGAATATTCATAACCCTTTTCTGTCATATTTAAACTAATGTTCACTCTTAAGCATTAAAGCTGTTCTTGGAAGTTTTCCCTACTAACATCAACTCTCTCTTTTAATAGTAAACGTTCTGCGTGCTTAGTAGTTATGTTTTTCCACATACACCTATTTCCCTTGGATGTTTATTATTATGGTATTGCATGTTTGTTGATGGCAGAGACCATGTCCAATCTCCCAGGTCCTCATTCGCTAATACTTTATCTACAGGTGCTGAGACAAAGCTCATTCATTGACTGACTAGATACAGTGCAATTAAAGATATTCCTTTAAAAATACTTTAATGAGGAAACATTTTCTGCAGCTTTGAGAAGCCTGATGTTTTCAGACTAGTCATCAGCTGGATAGAAGTGGTCCCAGGCATTTCACCTGTCTGTCTTTTCTGATCTGGATGTGACAGAGTGTCATCTCTTGCTGTTCTCTGAACCAGAGAAATTAGCTGTTCACAGGACCCTGGGAGGTGAATTAGAAGGCAAGAATGGCTAAGAAAAGAAGTCTTTAAAATTTCAAGTATCTTAGTTATGTTTAAAAGAAGGAGCTATATTCCAAAACCTCAAGCTGAGCAGTGAAAGAATAATAACAGTTTTTCTCACTGCAAGCACACCCGGTCAAAGGGTATATCAGAAAACCCCTAGTCTAAGGTTCCCATGGAAAGACATGTGCGAATCGAGTGATTCAGCAGATTTTAAGTGCTTATTTCCTTAGGCAGAGGTTAAACTTAATGTCAAGTGTTGAGTGAGGTTTGACTGCTTTTCCAGCTGCCCAGGCCATCTTTGTAAACACAGGAGTTAGAGATGAATACAACTCATTTATTCATGATATTTGCATGACTTAAACCTTTTCACATGTGCCTGGACCAGAGGCACTCTTAAAAGTCTGAGCAAATCGCAAAATGATTTATGGAGAGGCTTCCGCTGTCACACTAAGTCCACAAACATTTAAAGTGGATGTAGTCCAAGGTGGCAGGAGAAGCAATTTCCTCAGCCAACCTGGAGAAATGAGTGCCGCACAATCTAAGAAGATCGAGGAAAGCCTGGTACCACTGAAAAGATAACCCACTTAATAAAGGCTAAAAAGCCCCCTTTGGCGAGAAGAAATCTTTTTGCTTTGCCCCTGCTAGTGCAACTGCCTTTAGTGTCTGGGTCTGTAACGATAAGAAGTTTTATATTTGTGTTCAGCCTGAGAAGAAACTACATATCACAGATTTAAGAAAAGATAATTCAAAGAAACAGAAAAACAAGTTACAATGACAAACAGGTCTCTTTTACTTACTTATTTATGTATTTTATTAATTTATTTGCCCCTAGTAGAATATTTTTGAAACTAAATGTTTCTCTTCTAGGGACCATTTGACTATTCTTTCTTCTTAAGATTGGCCCTTGGCAGAGCTTGCAGTGAGCCAAGATCACGCCACTGCACTCCAGCCTAGGCGACAGAGCGTGACTCCGTCTCAAAAATAAAATAAAATAAATAAAAAATAAATTTAAAAAAAGATTGTCCCTTGTATGAGCTAACACTCCCTTGAACTATAGTTAAGTTCTCTAGTCTCCCAAACCCCTGCCAATGAGATAAAAGTTGAATGTGTTTCCTCATAACTTTTGCTTGTGAATAGGACCGTATTTATTTTTCAAAAACTATTTGGGGAAGGTCCTCTTTTTACCATAAATGACACTGACAACCACTAATTCATTTTACCTACTGGATGTCCAAAGGAAAAAACTTTCAATTGGCATAAATTGATTATAACTTTAACAATTTAATTGTGAACAAAGACCATGCTACCCTGAACAGCTTACTTTCATAGAGTTTTGATGAATAAAATATATAAAAATATGGAATATAAAGAGTTTTTAAGTCTGAAGAGTATTATGTCATTGATTTAAAGTTTATTGTAATGCCCAAGGCAAAAATAAATAAATACAAACTGCAATGAATATTTTATAAGGTTGTTGCTCTCTTCAAGCATTAAAAACCTATTTCTTAAAATGTATAAGATAAATTTTAAGGATCATAGATTCCATGAACATTTCTCCAAAGTTCACAGGAAAATGAGTAAAAGGAGCCAGTCATCTGTACATAATGAAGACTATATAAATTGTCTTGAGGCAATTTAATTTTGCTCATTTCCTATTCCAGCTCCAAAGGCAAATACAATGGAACTACATCCCATCTCTACCAGCCTTGCCAGAAGGCACCACAGAGGGAGAAAATCAAGTTAATGAGGGATGGGAGAAGACATCAAGGGCCATCTGAGTCCCAGAGACATAACTGCAAACCCATCCTAGGAGGCTGCCAGACTATAATAGCCACATATGACACCACTGTACAATAAAAAATCATAATTCAGTTAGTTTCAGGTAATTTTTAGAGTATTTTTTAAGAAAAGGGGGTTAAAAGATCATTTCAAAGTCTAAGGAGATGTTTCAGTAATTATACCTGTTACTGAGTTATTTTAAAGCAGACAACATTAGAAGAATTTTCTTCTTTGTGTCAACCTTCTTTTGGCAATGAATGGAATCGAGCTGGTGAAAGACTAATCAAACCGTAATGGGTGTGGGAGTGTCTTGAAATAAATTCTTCCCCTGGGTTTTTAAGGCATCAGCTCTGGCAGATGAGACCTGCCGCCAATCAGATGTGCGATTGCAGCAGATAAATGACACCCACTGGACTTGCCATATTTGCTCTTATGAAATTCCTGTCAGTTTTGAGACATAAATAATTCAAGCAAATGGCCTTGGACACCAGAGGCTGCCAGTTATTGTGTCACCAACTCACCACCATTTGTTTTGGTCACCAGAGTATTTCTTTTAAAAAACCAAGACTTCCAGACTCAAAATAAGTTCCACGTTAAAGCAATTTCTTTCCCTCCAATTTCTTCCAAACTAGTTTTATTTGCATTTTGAAAGAAGAAATGGAAGTTTATCATTTAGAATGCCTTTTGTGTCTCTTTGATTCCTCTACAAAAGTTCAAATATAATTGAGTTGGGAATTAATAGTAAAAGCAATTACATCAGAAAAAATGGAACAAACACTTTCAGTATTTTTAAAAAGAACCATCAAATTCCCAGAGCACAATCAACACATTTAAGAATTCAAAAGAGAGAATTACAATGCTTGCATCAGCCTAATAACAGAAATGAATCCAACATTTCCATTTTAAAGCCACTAATCCAAGAATAAAGGGGAGATGAAACAAACTCAGACAGCTATAAAGAGCACTATGTTTGGGACTGAGTGTTGGGGCTTTGCCTGAAGTTTAGAATTACCTCTGATAGAGACAGAAGTTGCTAAGTGGACTGCAAAGTCATGTTGCTTTCCTGATTCTGTCCCTTTTGTCATAAGCAGTTTAATGAACAAGGCATTGGTGCCTATATTATCGACTCCATTTAATGAGAACTTTATTACAGCAATGTATGCATTCTCTTCTTTTTTTCAGTTCTACACTGTGCATTGTAAATCATTGTGAGACTGTTTTTTCTATTGATACCTCTAAGTATATTGCTCCAATTTCTGCAGATTCAGCTAGCTATAACAACAAATCTCCTGCAAGTTATTAATAATATCATGTCTTATTCTTGGACACAAGCAACTTTCAGAACTGAAGCTACTTCATTTAGTTCTGCTCTTCACATCTCCATAGGAGAAAAAAAGAAAAAAGAATTCTAGAGCCTGAATTAGTCACTGGCCTTCTTCTGCAGTTTAAATTGTTGTTCTGTGGTGATTAAATGAAGCTCTATGGGGCACCCAGCCAGAGCCAGTTAATAAGTTATTAGTTCCATCAACACTGTTTTGTCATAGCCAAGACCCAAATTCAGTGATTATTCCTGTTATCAAAGTCTTAGTCACTCCAAGAAAAGCATACTTGGTATTCCTGAAAGATAAACCACACTATTTTGTGATATCTTCCCAAAAAGTTTGAGTTGTATGAGCTCTTTCCTCACTGTTAAGATTTGGAAAGCGGCCCTAATGTAGCATTGCCAGATTTAGCAAATCAAAACACAGGATGCCCAGTTAAATTTGAATTTAAGATAAATAACAAATAACTTTTTAGTGTAAGTATGTCTTAAATTTTATACAGGATATACTTAACTTTAAAAATTATTTGTTGTTTATCTGAAATTCAAGCTTAACTGACCATCCCATATTTTATCTTCCAACCCTACCTGATGGCATCACTATTAAGTGAACAAGAGAAATTAAAGAAGGCATCCATGACTGCAGGTGGCTCAACTACAAACTGAGATTCAGGAAGTAGTCAGCACAGGGGCCTTTAAAAATCTTTTTTTCCTGGAGGCAAAGGGAAGCTTTGACTGGCAAGGTAAATGCAACTGGGCTCTGGTGAGAGGCTGAGCCCTGAAGAGAGCAGTGGCCGACAGCAAAGGCCTCAGCAGTGCTCAGGGGCTGCTCAATAACGGACACACCTGCTCCTGATGGGCTGCTTCCATAAGGTGGCTTCCCTGTGAGTATGCTTTTCAAGATTAATGATGTGCAACAAAAATAGTCAGGCAAGGCCAAGAAAAGGCCTGAAATTGAGAAATTAGCTATATAGCTTGTTTAATAACCACCCCTATTTAGGTATCTCCAACTGTTCCACTCAATCATTCAAAGGAGTCAAAGGACAAAGGACAAATGTTTATTACTCGGGGTAGATTTTGTTTTGCAGAAATTTCCCAAGTATGTTTTAGTACAAACCTCAGTTATATCTTTTGTCAAAAATGTATTAAAATAGTAGAAAACAAATTGCATTTACATTCCACACATTATATGTAAAATTGTGAATAAACATAGATGGTGGAATGACATAGACAATACCTAAGGCTAATTGATATTTTGGAGATAATTTTTGCAATGTTTTCCTAAAAGCCATGATTTACACATTCATCTTCAATTTAATGACTCTAAGCCCTATGTCCAGTGCCCATGAAAATTTCTAAATATGAATTTTATGATCCCCAAAGTAGTCTACTTTGTGATCCTCTTTGCACTCTTAGGAACATTATTAGGTAAGAGTAATATAGGAATGAAGGCATCCTTTCCCTTATTATGGATTCTCCCTCATTAAAGTCTTTATCTCTTTTTCCTTTTATGTCTAATTCCATAGAAGCTAGTTGACAGTGCACTTCTAACTTATGAATCAATTAGTATAATTTTCATAATTAATTTTAAGATATGCTTAAACAATAAATGTGTTAAAGACTGTGCTGTCCAATATGGTATCTGCTAGCCATATGCAGGTATTTAAATTTAATCTAAAGTTGATTAAAATTGTAAAAAATTTAAAATTCAGTTTTTCAATCATACTAGACACTTTGCGAGTGCTCAGGGGCCACACGTGGTTAGGGGCAACTGAGCTGGACAGTGCAGCTCTGGGACATCTCCATCATTGTGGGAAGTTCTTTTGGACACTGTTGTCTGTAGACAATAATATTTTCATACTGAACTAGGAAGGATATGCATATTTTTAGGCACCACTCTGTTCAACAGTAATTATAGGAAAATAGAAAAGAAAAATGAAAGATATATTTGAGCAATTTAGTTGGAGAAAAATTACCAGGTTAGGCACCACAAATGCAACAATTCTAAGACAGCTTTGAGGAAGTAAAGACAGAAAGACATCATATACATAAATGTGCTTGCAAATGTGAATAAAGATTACTATTACAATTGTGATTAAATATAGCCCCATTGTGGGCTCTCAAAGAAGACTGCCAGGGTAAACTCCATTTACTACTTTACGGCTGTTTGATCACAGGCAAGTTATTTGATATTTCTATGCTTCGCTTTTGTCATCTATAAAATAGGGATAATAATCATACCTACCTTTTTCATCAGGGCCACCTCATCTCTGTGATTGGTGCTCCCTAAAGTTGTATAGCACATACCTGTGCAACTGTATAAATCAACCCTCTGCATTGAGATTTGAAAGGATTAAAAAAGTGAATTCATTTAAAGGACTGAAACAGTACTACGCATATATTAAAACGCTCAATAAGTGTTAACTATACTTGAGGTATTTCTCAAAAGAAAATTTCCCAAAGGAAAGAATCAAATAGTAGAATTGAAAGTCATTCATATCTAGGGTTACGAACCAACCTGGTTTGCCACTAAAGGGATTTTTGGAGTGTGGAAATTTCAGTTTTAAAACCTAAAAAAGAAAAAAGAAAAAAAAAACAAGCAAACCAGAATAAGATAGTTACCCATGAAAAACAAGGAATATATTTAGCCACAAGAAACACCCAAAAGTAAACAAAAATTTAATCATTTTATCCAGTGATTACCAATATTAGTAACAGCATATGGCTAAACATTATGAATTCTTCAAACTAAATGTAAAGGTATAAGGGTTAGTAGCAAATGAAGAGAATTAATATGGTTCTTCTTGGCATTTAATGTGGGTATCTACATGAAAGCCAGTTATACAGCTGGAGCAGAAAATAACACAGTCCCTGAGACTTGTGGCTTTTAAATAACAGCACTGGATATCTCAGCATAGGATCAGATGGTTGAACTAGGATTGCTTTTTTTCCCTCCTTTTTTTTTTTTTTTTTTTTTTTCTGACTGGAGTGAAAAGGCTTGAACGTACCACCCTGGCTGCTAGCCCTGGAAACCTCAACTTTAAAGGAAACTGCTTACCAGGAAATGCTTAATTACTACAGGGCATCTTATTCTTGTGTTGCTCTATCTTTTACAAGCCATAAAAGAATTGTGTTTTCTCCCTATGTATTTATCACATCACCATTGTTCAAGTGTAATCTATACCTTGGCACTTGAAGAAATGAGATGAAAAGTGGTGTTAATAATGGTTTTAATTAAATCAGATGTTTATGATTTCCTCTAAAACTGTTTCTTTGCACAGCCTAGAGCAAGAACACAGCAGGGCAGCAGCGGTCAAATCAGGAGAAGAGCAGATAGAATTAGCATGGATCCTAAAACTAGCAAGTTGCTTTTCATGCTACAAGTCTCTACTCAACTGAGCACCAGATTGGATTTTACTGGGCAAGCCCCAACCCAGTCAATGCTTTTGTGAGACCTATGGATGACAGTATTATCATTCATCCACATTTATTTGGAATGCTGAAAGACAATAAATGAGGATAACAGCCAGGTCATTCCAAATACACATCTCCTCACTCCATAGAAGATCTCTATTCAGTGAGAATGTTCTCTTACTTAATAGATATCTTTCTTTCTTTTTTTTTTTTTTTTTTTGACAAGTCTCACTCTGCTGCCCAGGTTACAGTGCAGTGACATGACCATAGCTAACTGTAACCTCAAACTCCTAGTCTCAAGCAATCCTTCCAAGTAGCTGGAACTACAGGTGTGCACCAAAACACCCAGGTAACTTTTTTTTTATTTTTTATTTTTTATTTATTTATTTATTTATTTTTTGGGAGAGATGGGGTCTTGCTATGTTGTCAAGGATGGTCTCAAACTCTTGGCCTTAAGTGATCCTCTTGCCTCCCAAAGCACTAGAATTACAGGCATGAAACACTATGTCTGGCCTTTAAGAGATATACTTCTTAAGCGGTATTCAGGTTGTCTTATCTCTTCCCCTTCAGGAGAGTGGTCAATGTGAGCTCCTGGGCATAAAGAAAAGGGATATTTTTTCCCCTAATCTGTTTCCAAATCAGCATCTCCAATCTTTTTCCTTACAAACAGATACGCAAAATGTTATACTTGACCATTCTTTTATTAGTTTATGCTTATTAAATGAGTCACTGATTGGGGGGTAGGATGGGAGTTCGCACTGGGTTGCTACAATTCACACAGAGCACACTAAGAGAGAAAGGCAACATGAATTCAAAGAAACCCAAAGTTAACCTCCAGTTTGGGGTGATCAGCAATGATGGAGGGCAGCAGGGATAGAAATAATGTTCTAAAAATAGAAATAGATATCATTTTTATTTCTCTTTAAAATATTTAAAATAGTTTGAGAAGAAAGTGAGGAGGAGTGTCAGTTTTATTTTTTGGATAATATTTTACCAGGATCAACATTAAAATCAGTTTTGACTCTGAATATTGACAAATCAATCAACATGTCTGGTGGCTTAGGAGAATACTAGAGGACAAGTTATTAAAATCAGATGAGGAAGACTCCGCAACACAGTTTCTTGTCACTAGTGAAGAGATTACCACGCAAAATTATTTGGCTTTAAAAGCTATTAGATGAACACTCATGACCAATAGTTTTCACCATCAAATTTGTATCACATAGCTATATAATTTTAAACAATAGGTCAAGAACTGAGTCTTCATCTTGAATTCCACATCATTAGCCCTACTCACAGTATTAGTCTTCAACAAACATCCTTATGAATCCCAAGGCAGAATACCAATCAGTCTAACTGCGTGTTTCTTCTCCTCTGTGTAGGAATGCCTTTGAAACAAATAAAGCTTCATGTATGGAATAAAGAGACCCACACCTGGGGATGGAAATCAGATTGAAAAAAGACATTAACAAGGTAGAGATCTTCTAATCAGATAGTGAATTAAGTGACTGAGACCTAGTTTAGCTATTCTGCTGACTTGTAGTGCAATCTTTCACTTTATTATGTCTCTCAGTTTTCTGTCTGCAAAATCAGAAGCAGTAATCCTACACTGACATGTGGAAAACTCCAGATTACCTCATCAAGTTTTACAAATTATCACAGACACTTGGGACTAAGTCTTGTAAGAAATTAGGCCATGGCTAAAATAAATCATGTCCAGGGAAGATAAATTGTTTCATAAAAATTAAAACTATTGCCCCTGGCAACTGCACTAGACTTCTCAAAGCCTCTGATACTCACTGGAATTGAAGCCTGACACTATTAAGTGAGAAAAGACAGCTGAAAATTTTGTAGATTAATAAAGCATTTTAACAACGAATTTTTTAAAATCTATCTATCTGTAAGACAATTTCTAAAGATAGCCCCTTGGATTCAGGACGGGAAAGTCCATCTCAAAATGAAAGAAAGATACTTTTTCTAAAGACTTTCTGTGAAGAAAAATCGTTATTATCCTTCAGTAACTGATCCAAGCACCCTATATATTTCATGTAGGTTTTGAAATTAATTTCTATGAAAACTGAAAATAAAGCAATTAGCTAGTAGAAAGTACCATGTAAATACAAACTGTCACTGTTTTAACATTGCAGAAGTGGCTCAACCAATGGTTTAGAGCCCACCAATTCTGGTTTCTAGGGATTCTGTCTACTTTTGACCCTCTGTTCTTCAAAAATTAGATGAAAATAGGAAAGCTTTTCTCAAAAGGAGGTTTGAAGATTTTTGAAATTGAAAATTTTTTATATTTCCCAAAATTCAAATGCAAATATTAAAATGGTAGTCACAAAAAAAAAGGAAGCAGAGAAACTAATAGCCAAACCAGTAACAGTTTAGCATTCTGATATTTTCTCTACCTCTGATTCAGTCCAGGCCTTCAGCAGATTATCCAACTCATCCTGTTATTTAAATAAGTTAATGCCAAATAATTTTGTTTGGAAGATTAATCCTTATTTCAAATATCTAAGGAGGGCATATGCTCAGATAAAATTAATTTGTGCCCCAGAAATATCCGTTATTCATTCCATTAATACATATTGAGTGTCTGCTACGTGTAATGTACTATGCTAACTGCCATAACAAAAGAGTTACCCCTTCTCCTTTACCACCTTCTTTATGGAAAGTGGTGGTGGGAGGGAGAATGTGGCATGTCCAGGACCCAGCTTTCTAACTATTCTTTTTTCCTTTTTCTTGCCTCTTCCTTCCCCTTCATTTTAATGGTGGGTCAGTTTTAGGCAGATACAACTAGAAGTTGGTTAGCTACAGAGAGGTTAAACAAATACATAAACATATTATGAATAAAAAGAGTCAGGTTTCTTATTAATGAAGAATAGTTTTACAAGGGGAAAGGAGAAAGAGGCCTAAGGTGGTGAATTGGAATGTGAACTCATGATAGACAGATAGATGGTAGATAGATAGATGGTAGATAGATAGATAGATAGATAGATAGATAGATAGATAGATAGGTAGATAGATGTGTATTTGAATACATACACAAATCTTTTAGCTCTTCCAATAGATAGAGAAAGCCTCCAATAATGCAACTAATTATAATGAGCACACCTAGCACTCAGAAAATGGTTTCTAAATCTCATACTTCATTAAAAGAAACTAGGACTCTCTGAAAAAACAGCTGACTGTTACAGCTAGGAATGGAAAAATATGAAATGGAAATGGGCCATCTTATTGTACTACAAAGTAAGGAATTGCTCAAAAAATATCAGGACATGTCAAATAAAACAAGCAACGAGCCTGCTTGCAAACTGTAGGAAAATTTGCACATCCAAAATAAATTATATTAATGGAGTATATCCCTTTGCATAAAAATCCATAAATCATACAGATAAAAATAAGTAAATTGCCAAGAAGGGAAAACTCTACCTTATAGTAGATTGCCAATTGTAGTTCTAGTGCTCATTATTAATTATTGTTTGTTTTCATTGTGCTGATTTTTGGTGATCAAGCCTCAGTCCCCTTCATAGTGCCCTCTCCTTTTTAAAAATTATGTGTGCACAGAAAGGCCATCTTTTTCAGGACATTGCATTTTCAGGCTTGTGGTGATAAATAAGATTGACCAATGCAAGTGTTCATAATGACTTTCCAATTGGCCCTGATGTTCTAGCATGTGATTGCTTCATGCCTGGACTGTGACTTTCAGTGGGAGATGGAAGTTTTTCAGAGAAATGAACTGTGGAAAAATGTCCTTTCCTTAACTTGAAGCTACTTTTAAAATTTGAGAGTCTGGACCAAAAGAAGAAGAATATCAGGTTGAAGTCAAGATGACAGATAAGGTGAGAGTCATGACTACTCCAAAGATGGCTTCACTGAAGAAAAGGCATTTTAAGATTTTTTTTAAGTCTTGTCAAAAGATCCCAGAAAAGTACTAATTTTCATTATCAATTAATAAAGCTATACATGCAGAAATGAATACAACAGAACACTGCTGTTTTTTATTTTATTTGTACTTTTTGGCCTGGGATATGGGTTTTAAATGGAGACATTGTACCAGCTTCATTAAAATAAACAATATTTGTAAAGAAAAAAAAAACAGTAGATTGCCAAGGAATAATCAGATTAGAAAACTACAATTTGGGAACCACAATAGTAATAATTGATTCAGACAAGAATCATCCTTGGTGCTAAAACTGATCGGTGAAATTGTAATGAGGAATACAATATTACATAGTCTCAATGCATCGCCTCAAAATATTCTTATGAATTCATAAGTACAACATACTTGTTAATTAAATTTTCACTGGAGAGCCTTCATAAACCTCATCTTCACCAAGTTAATCAGAGTTAACAGCACCATTAATGGGAGAGTTGACATATGTGATGTGATTCACTGAGGAGAGCATGGCATCACTTCTGGGGCATTCCTGCCAAAAATTTATAAATCATGAGGAATCATCAGACAAATCTAAATAGACATTCTACAAAGTAATTGATCTATGCTCTTCAAAAATGTGAAGATTTTAAAAGTTAATAAAAGACTGAGAAACTATTTCTTATTGAAAGAGGCCAAGGACATGACAACTAAATACAATGCATGATCTTGAATTGGATCCTGAGACCAAAAAGAACATTATTGGAACAACTCAACAAATTTTAAAATAGCCTATAGATTTCATGGTAATATTGTAATTTCTTGATTTTGATTATTTTGCTGTGATTGTGAAAGTACATTATCATTATAATTAAGAAATAAACACTATTCAAAAATTAAGAAATAAGACAGGAATCCAAGGAGAGTAAAACTTGAGGGACAGTGAAATTCCTGGCTCTCTGTCTCTGATCTTTATGTTGGGGACAACCTTGTCTGTCTCAATATAGAAATCTTCCTACTCAGGGGAGCTAAAGACCAAGTACCTGCATTTGGACAAGTGGGTATGGAGGAAGCAATGTGCTAGAACTGGAATAAGTAGTCATGGAAGGCACATGCTCCTTTGAAAAACATGTACATGCAGCATGTATCACCCCACCTCCCCAAAATGGCACTTTTAATACTATAACATCTACAATGACTTATGATGAATGAGCTTTCACTTTAAATCTGAAGGCCATGTGCATTCTCAATGTCCTCATATAACTCGTATTTGAATAATAAGCATAAGAAAGTACAAGAAATGACTATTCCAGAAGGAAGTTCAGAATAATGATTGCTTAGGTCTTTTCTTCCTCTGAAAACAATATGGTAGTCAAGCTGAGGGTAAGTAGTAAAGATAAGGTAGACAAAACAGCCCCAGAACACAGAATCCCAGGAAATATGAATTGACCTAAAAGACAAATAAAAAGGTGAGTTTGAAGGTGTTCCTGCAGGAAGCAGGAACAGGGACTAACTTGCAAGGTCATCCTGGGCCTATGGCTTTGTCTGCTGTGGCCAACACCTCCTCACGTGGACTACCCTGAGAGAGGTTGCTACGGTCTACCATTTTGTGAAGAAGTAACTGTAAAACTGTTACCAAATCCTAACACCATCAAAATGTGACCTCCAAAGAGGGACCATGAAATCAAATTGTTTTATTTCCAATTGTAAAGTAAATATTTTCAAGCAACCCATCTGAATGTTAAGATGTACCCAAACAAGTTGGTTGTAGAAAGAAATCCACGGAAGATGTTCTTTCCTAAGCAATGATAGCCAAAGGTCCCTGGCTTTGCCTGGTGCAATGAAGCCACCATGAGCTCATTGCCACTTTTTGCCTCTAAACCAGAGGTTCACTAACCAGGAACACTGGGGCCCAATCAGGCCCTTCATTTTCCTTTCATGCAGTTTTATTATGAAAATTATTGCTCCAACTCCCCAATGTCGTTTACCTGGTTCTGAGCAACCAGAGACCTGAGTTAGAAATTATCTGTGAAATGCCGGTAGTATGAACAGATAAGAGACACTGTTTCCTGCAACAAACATTATCTTGATTGGTTGCACAAATTTACTCAAAAGATCTGGGCGGAGTAAATTCAGTTGAAATTTATATCCCAATGAACATTAGAAATTGTAAAGAGAAATTTCATACTGGAAGGAATATCATTTACTTTTATCTACTCTTCTCTATTAGTGACATAGTTTCTGAATTTGGAAACCAAATTATCACAGATAGACAAATTACCCACTGGCTAAAATAATAAGGATAATTTTTTGTGCATCATGTTAACAGCTTAGACCTGATAATCTTAATGAACAGTTTTCTTAATGGCGCCTGCTACTAACTGCAAGAAGTATAATATACCTCATATACTATGAGTGTTTAATAAATATTAATTACAGTTACTACTTAAAATGAAGCTAATGTTCTCATTTTAATGGCTACCTTCCCTATTCTAAGAACATAAGAACAGGGAAATACAATGCCTTTATGAAAATATTCCTAACTAAATTTGGCTTGAATCTAATTTGAATCTAATCATACTCGCTTCCCAAAACAGGGAGAAATCCTTGAATGCTAAACTTCCATAACAACTCCCCACCAACATATAATATTATATAAAATTTCAAAGTAACTATTATTTTAATAACTTTAATGTTTGTTGAATTTATTTTCATTTTTATTATCAGTTTAAAAAGTTAATTTGCAATACAATTTTCAGGATCATTCTTGGGCTGTGATAGATATAAGATGATGCTTTTCTCTGTCCTAACTAGTCCTTGAGGACAACTTGCTACTGCCCCTTTGAACAGCAGGAAGAACTAAGAACACAGTTGTTCTGATTTATAACGTCAAAACACAAAGGAAGAATGTTATTTAGAAAAAAAAGTTTTTAAAGAGCTAGTGTAATTAAATAGGGGATTGCATGTGATGAAATATAGACATTCTCTTTGGATGAAGACACTTTGGTTCTAAAAGCCAACAAAGTGTCAAATAGAGTAGAAGGGCTCCATTCTGCATGTTAGTCTGGGCGTTCTTGTTAACACTGGAAATACATTCGTGAGGGATAAAGGAAAGTATTTCTTATCCTTTGTTTTCTACATACAAGATGTAGATAATTTTTACAGGGCACAGATGATGGGCTACTATCTTTCATAACATAAAACAAAACACAAATTCAAATATCTTTTTCAAAATTGTCAGTTATGGGCTTGCTATTTCCAGTGTTAAAATAAATGGGTAGATTTTATTCTTATGAGGTAAATACAACCAGAAATACGAAAGCCTTCTCCAGTCTGCACTGAAACAGAGAAATTGAACCATAAGTAAGTTGTAGAGATATTAACAAAGGACTGGTAAGTGGAGGTATTAGAGAATGAGTGATTGAGAGATTAGTGAGATAGAAGGAAGTGAAGGTTTGCAGAGATAATTCCAGATGAAGGTAGGGGTTCTGATTACATGCCCTGAAGAATGACATTCTGAAAAAAAAAAAAAGATGAGTTGATGGGTGCAGCACACCAACATGGCACATGTATACATATGTAACTAACCTGCATGTTGTGCACATGTACCCTAAAATGTAAAGTATAATAAAAATATATATATATATAAAAAAACTTGGAACTTTGAGAAGATAGTTTAATCAAATTTTAAGGCTAATTGAAGGAAAAAGGAAAAAGAATGGGAGAACAGTTACCTTGAAATAGTGGATTAAGATATTACATACCCAAAATATAAAAAAGGCAATATGAGAGAATGTTTGTAAGAAACTTTGGCAGCTCAGGATTCAGCTGGAACCTAGAAAAGAAATTACAGATAAACTGAACATTGTGCCTAAACAAAAAGGATTCTTACCACTGCAAGTTATAAATTATAAGACAGTTCCATGGGACCAAGACTTACGAAAAAATAAATATATCCAGAGGAAGCTAGTAAATTTAAAGGATTGTTACAGGAAGATTCTGAGCACACGTGTTCTCATCTTTGGGGAAAAATTTCCCTTCCCTCAGCACACATGTACTCATGCATACACACTCACATACACACACACACACACACACACACACACGGACTCAATCACAAACACACAATGAAATTTAGCTAAAATTGAACACAGAGAATCTTGACCAGAGTCACTTTCAGACACTTCTCTTTAATGAAAGACTTTAGATATCTCTTCTGTCAAGAGGTCAAATGTCACAAGGGCAGATTATTACATGTTTGTTTAAAAAAAGCTAATATTAAATAATTTGAATCAGTTATCCTTGAAGAAATACATCTCTTTAATAAAGTTAATCATGCCAAACTAAAAAACAAAAAAATGAGTAATTTCTTCATATTTTTTCTTGTCTCTATTTTCATCATCAAATTTTTTACTCGGAACTGGGCACAGTGGCTCACGCCTGTAATCCCAGCAATTTGGGAGGTAGAGGCGGGCAAATCACTTGAGGTCAGGAATTCAAGACCAACCTGGCCAATATGGTGAAACCAACATCTCTAATAAAAATACAAAAATAGCAGGCATGGTGGTGCATGCCTATAATCCCAGCTACTCAGGAGGCTGAGGCAGGAGAATCGCTTGAGCCCAGGAGGCAGAGATTGCAGTGAACTGAGATCGTGCCACTGCATTCCAGCTTGGGTGACCAAGCAAGACTTGGTCAAAAAACAAACAAAAAAAAAATCACTTGCATCAGCTTTGAGAGAAAACTGAATCAGAACTTTTACAACATCTATGCCTCTCGTCAATAAACTTCTGCTATAACATCTGACTTAATTATATACAGAAAGATCCATTATCATCACAATACTTTGATATACTTCAAAGTCAAATCATTTTTTTCAGGAAGGAAAAATTTATGACATAAGTAGACTTTGGACCCTATTTTGTCTAAGTCTTTCAAAAACTAAGAAACATTTTTCTCAAGGGGAAAAGGAGAGAAGTTTTTATATGTTGCTTTATGCCATTTCCATTTTGAACTCCCTTTTTGGAAGTTAATATCTTAACTAAATTGCCTAAGAATTTGCCCCAATACAGTTAAGGTTTATATGTTTCAACAAAGACTCTGCTCATAATCAAGGCATGCTATCAAAGATATAAGAAAGAAGATTGACAGTTGGCATACATTGTAGGGAATTAGTGCATATCAAGGAGAATAAGAAGGCTAAATCCAAGAAGTTTCCATGTTGGAGTAATCCCATTAATTCATTCAAGCAACATTTACTGAGAGCACTTATATGCTGGGCATTGTGATAGGCACAGAATACATAAAGACAAATAAGCCATTCCATATGCCTTCCTAAAGTTCAGAGTTTGCTAGGGAAAACGGACAAGTAAAACAGTAACTACAAATTAATATGATCATTGTTTGGATTGAAGAAAGATTTCCTGGATGCCTTGATACTTGAAAGATAAGAACCAAGTAACTACATCAAAAAGAGAGATAGGTTCTCCAGACAATGGTAGCAACATATAAAATGGTATGGAGATATAAAACTGTTGATACATTTGAAAAATTGGATTGCGGAGCAAGGAAAGAGAGCAGGGAGTGGGGAGGTCAGGTAAGGAAGTAGAAACATCAGTCTTGTACAATAAACCAAGGAGTTTGAACTGAATTGCACTACCAGAAACTGAGGGAAATTGTTGGAGAATTAAACAAGCAGTGACTTGAGCAAATTTTCATTTTAGATTCTTCACTTGGCAAGCAATATGGAGGATGAATTAACGGGTAGAAAGCATAAAGAAAGTTAAGCCAGAGTGAGGTATGTGGGCATGGCCAGTGATAGGGCAAGAAACTAAGTTCATCTACTGGATGCTTTTCAACTAAATGAGCTCAAATCAGAAGCTAGATGGGATAAATAGGCTCAAAACATACCATCACCCTGTCAGGTTCCCTTATGTGGTGAGAAACTTGGCACTCTCAGAATCATGTCCTTTGAGATTGAAAAACGTGGGTTAAAAAGAGAGATGACCTGGACATGACTCACACCTATAATCCTAGCACTTTGAGAGGCCAAGGTGGGAGAATCATTTGAGACCAGGAGTTTGAGACCAGCCAGGGCAACATAATGAGTCCCTGTCTCTACAGAAAAAAAACAACAACAACAACAACAAAAAAAAAAACAGCCAGGTGCTGGGTGTGGTGGCACATCATGCCTATAGTCCTGTCTACTCAAGAGGCTGAAGAAGGAGGATCCCTTGAGTTCAGGAGGTCGAGGCTTTACTGAGCTATTATCACATTGCTGCATTACAGCTTGCATGACAGAGTGAGACCGTGTCTTAAAAAAAAAAAAAAAAAGAATGAAACATTCTAATTGGCCAAGCTTAGTACTCACCTCCATGGCCATCAGGTACCGTGATAGGGAAGCCCAAAAACACCTGTAAATGTAGTGTTACATAAAAGAAGGTTGGTGTACTAGAAGCAGAAAGAGGAAAATATTTTGTACAGACAGAAATAGCAAATATCCACTACGGTTTAGCAGCTAGATGGAAACCAAAAAGGACATGAACTAACTCGGGGAATTGTTGACTAAAGAAAAAAACAGAACTAGGAGATATTAGTAAGCAAAATTGACAAGACTTGGCAAGTGGCTGATAGGATTGTGGGTATTCAGTTTCTAAACAGATGGTATAACATTCAAATTTTCTGTCAGAAATAGAAATTGTGCAAAGAGCAGAAACCTAAATGGAATACACCCATCACAAAAATGTAAGTGTGCCTGATATTTTGTTTAACAGATACAGCAATTAAAAGAAAGATTGGGGAAGAGGTGAGAAAGAGAGAAGTTAGAGATAACTCCTGGTTATCTGACTGGACCTGCTGAGTGGAGAGTGGTGCCATCCACCAGAGTAGGAAATAAACAATTGTTGGCACAGATGATCTATTCAGTTTTGGCTGTGTCTGGAACATTTATCAGAAATATAATACATCATCACAAAAGAGAATAGCAAGGAATCGATGCCAAACCATCATTCTGTAAAGCATCCTGATGCAGTAGTTTCAGAGCCAGACAAACCTGAATTTGGATCCAGAAGCCCTGCTGTATAGTTGTGTCACTCTAAGCAAGTTCACTGTCAACTGGTTCCTCAAACATAAAATGGGGAGAATTACAACACCTACACCATAGATAATGTATATTGCCTGGCATGTGGAAAGAATTCAATAAATCCAAGTTCTCCTCTGAGTGGCACCCCGAGGAATTAATTATCAAAGATTAAGTATCAATTCAGAGTGCAAAGAGAAATATTTATCCAGTTCATACTCTATCCCAGGCCTTCTGAGTATAAAATATTATGTAAGAGAGACAACACCTGTAAATTCAAGGAGTTTGTGCTCTGCTTAGGATTAATGGACAAGATAATTTCAGAGTGTGGAAAGTATCTTGAAAGAAATAAACAGAGTGACATGATAAAGAGAAACTGCAGTGGTCTCTATTGATTGCCAGGTTGATTGGCTTGGGCTTTTTCATACTGGAGAAGGCAGAGTCTTAACTATATTAAAATGACGTCTATTCCAAACGTGGGTTTTCTTCCCTGTGTATAGACTCTCACCATGAGCACTACCATCCAAGGGCTTACAGAATGCCTGACTGATCTGTGTAGAATCTCCTACAATATTGCCTTAGACCAAATTATAACATTTTATGGCAGGGTAGGGGGGAGTACAGGAATAGGAAAGTGACAGAATCCCCCTGCCCCACTATTGATCATGCCACTCTGAAACAGTAATGTAATGGGCTACTATAAGCTCAGGTATGTATAAGCTTGAGGACAATACCCTTCAGAACTCAGGAATATTCTTCAGGATATAGTATATACATTCAATCAACAACTGACATATATTAGTGCATCCTCAACAGCTAGAATACATAAATCCAGAAACCAAGGTGTAGAAGTGTGGTAGGTCTTCATGCCATCACTCAGAATGAACCAGTTGCACAAGGTGTGCTTCTCATCCCTGAAACCTTAGGTTCTGCCAGATAAGGGGTCCTGATTTCCAAAAAGAGAATTTTGCATTGAGAATAATTCCATTGTAAGAGTTCCATCAACTTGAAGGCACAACTACTACCTGTTTATTTGTTACTACTTGTGCCAGTGGAAAAATAGAAAAAGAATATAGTTCCTATTTATCAACATTGATAGATTTAAATTACTATGAAGAACTAGAGTTCCTGCAACACAGTGAAAGTGAGAAAGAGTACTTCTGGAATCCTGTGGATTCACTGAGGTGGTATTTGATGCTTATGTACCCAGTGATAATTACAACTTGGAAATTATAACACTGTGGCTTAATGAGGGGAAGACAAATGAGGACTCAGATGCCTTGCAGATGAAGGTCTGTGTTTTTTCACTAGGCAGACATCTTTGTTATCTGTTGTTATAACAGAATACCTGAGACTGGGTAGTTTATAAAGAAATGAAATTTATTTCTTACAATTCTGGAGGCTGGGAAGTCCAAGAACATGGCAATGTCATCTGGTGGGGGTCTTCTTGCCACATCATTACACAATGGAAACCATCACATGGTGAGAAAGCAAGAGCATGCCGGCTCAGTTCTCTCTCTGCTTACAAAGCCACCAGTCCCATCACTGGGACCCCACCCTGATGACCTTATCTAATCCCAACAACCACCAAAGGCCCCACCTCCAAACACTATCAACTTATGAATTTGGGGATTAAGTTGCCAACACATGAAATTTTGCGAAAACATTAAAACCAAAGCAGCAAGCAACCCAGTGGGGAAAACTAACTGAAGCGCTTGTTGTGAGTGACAGAAATCTGGAGTAAATCACAGAGGAGAAAAATAATGACTAGCAACTAAAGTCACAAGACCATATATCAGGGATCATAAATTTTTCCACAAACTTTCCTGTCATAAGTCTTTTATAGCGATTTTGGCTAGTCATAATGCTGAAGATTCTGTGACTGATTAGACATAGAAGAACACGAACAGATATGAGCAGGCCAAGGGGTAAACACTTCTTGTGCCCCACCTCACATTTTCTCAGTCACTTTTTACTCCAGCCATTGCTTCAGGAAGAATCTTTGCATAGAGGTAGCCTGAAAGTACCTCACTTCAGCAGCACTACACTTCTTTTGTTTGCCACCCCACAGCTTCTCTGGATCTACAATATAGGACCACTAGCAATTATACATGTGCAACTGCTTATGAGGAAATTAACATCCCATAGGACAATCTTTTTTCAAGAGGGAAGAAAGCTTGCCAATAATACCTTCCATTTCTTGTCCCTGGCAGAAGAAGAAGCCAAGGAACAAGGAGAAAATCATGTGATATAGTCCATATGATCCTCAGAGCATCCATTGAGGATCAAGCCTAGTTGACCACGGCATTGATAAACTAACAACTACACCATTTTGAATTGGCTTTTTTTTTTCCCTGTTTCATTATTCCCTGTCCTACATGCCTACTTCCCCAGATCATCTCCCCAAATAAGCTTCCTTCATATAAGCCCTCATCTCCTGCTCTGCTTTCTGATGACTTAAGCTGATAGCCTACCTTTCTTCTTATTCCCCTCCTATCCTGTTACTTATAGATTATTTTTGTCTGTTCTGAGCATTACTATCCAGAGTATTGCTTGGCAAATACTTCCAAATGAAGCTTAATGTAGTGTGTGATCTGTAATGATTACACCATGAACTTAACCCCCATATTTTCCAGTAACTCATCAAATGTGACACAGTTCTTTATTTGGGATGACCAATTTTGTTAAATTTAATACAAAGTGTTCTTCGTTCAAGCTGAGCAACTTAAGTAGAAGTTTTCCTTTAAAGCATGTTTTTGGATTACAGATTTTCAAATTGCTACAAAATGTACAATGATTGAACACTGGCCTCTGATCATTCAGCTCAAAATTGAATTAAATCTTGATCATTCATATTAATTCACATGCTACTGAGAGGCTTCCTTTAAAGTCTTTGAAGTATAGCAGGTATTATCTCCAGATTATTAATGTACAAGAGAGCTCACTGTTTGCCAGTCTGTATGTAGGCTTAACCTTACACAAATATTATTTTAATATCTGTTAATCCTTTAAGTTGAATGATTTTTTTCCTTTTCAACAGCAAAAATAAATTTACTCTTGTTCCTATGATAATGGATAACTGTTTCCCTAGACAGGGATTTGGGAAAATGCTGATAACGGTGGTGCCAGAGTTCTTGCACTGTTCATGCAAAAGCTTGAGGAGTACACAATATGTTGGCTTTGTATAAAGATAGCGGCTTAGGAACTGAAAGGTGTGAAATGTCTTTCCTCAGTGTTGTTTGCTCATATCCTGGAAAGACCCACAAGGTTGATAAAGCTGAGCAGTTGTTCATTGGCAGTCTTTTTTTCAGGTTTCTGTATGGAAAAGCTGTAAACTAGGCACAGAAATGGCAATATATTAGATTGCCTGAGAGAAAGCTCAAAGCACTCTCTGGGAGCATGCCAAAAGAAACCTCTGAAGAAAAAACTGTGGGTGGCTCACTGGCGGATGAAAAAGATCCTTGAGTCAATTCCTATTGAGTACACTTTCCTTTCTCTTGTTTTGTAACCCCACTGTGGACATCAATTATTCTCACTCCAGGCTAGAAGATTTCCCACTTTCCTGAACAAGAGGTCTTTGGAGAACTGAATGCAGATATTTCCTTTCACTTCTGTGGCTTGAACTCTCCATAAGTTGTGTGGTCTGTGTTTCTATTATTTTTAAAATGGGAAAATAAAAGGGTAAACTGCAATAAGACCTACCAAGGTGCCAAATAAATTCAAAATAACTTTGCAATTACAGTTTCTTCAACTAAAACACCTCCATACATTGAAATTAGAGTCTTTACTCTTTCAAGCACAGCTGTGGTTGGAGAAGTTTGTGTAATCCCTCTTGATTATGTGAGAAGTGGGCAATTGAAAAGACAACTGCAGGGAGGTCAGAACCCCAAAATCAGTAATGGCCCAATCTGACTGTCATTAGTGATGAAAAAGCACCAATGAAAAATCCTTTACTAATAGTCATGCTGTCTTTTTACAACCTATTCTTAAATTAGTCGTTATTTTGGAAGCAAAGTAGTTATCGGGGTGATTTTGAAGAGGAGACTCAGTATGCTTAATGGAAAGTTTGCCCTTATAAGATGACCTGGGACAATAGATTTGTTCAAATTGCTATGAAATCTAGAGAACTCTTGAACATGGACCTTTGAATCTTCATGTTGAAATCTATTTGTCAAATTGTTCAAATACTATTACAAGATTATGGTTTCCTGATATTTTCTTTCCCCCCCAAAAAATTTCAAGACTATATGAACATCTAACTTAAACAAGTTTGTATGTATTTATTATTGGGGAAACGTGTATTTTAAAATACATTTTATTACAGAGTACTGGGTAATACTATTATTTTTTATCTTTTAACCTAAAACAACGTGCCAATAGGCACACTAAGAGCCAATTTATGACCAGCAAAAAAAAAAAAAAAAAAAGCGAAATAGGAAATCTATGGCTTATTTTAAGTTTATTTTTTGAGAAACAAGTTCGATGAAAATTATTTGGGGCAACTGAGTTTTGAACATAGTGTCATGTATCCCATGGCAGACTCCCAGGTGCACGTACAGCAACTCTCAGCTCCCTATTAGCCTGAATCTCTTCCTCCAGCTCACTGCTGAATTCCTATAGAGCCACAGTGCCTACCACATCAGGAGGTACACAGCCACCAGCAACATGCTAGGTTGGGAAAAGATAGAAAACCCTTTCCATAGTTTACATAGAGATGAGCAGGGATTTCAATGGTTTCTGTTGTGTTATTGCTCAAGTATTAGATGTTTATAAAGATGAGTCCAAGTATTGCATGTGTGTAAAGAAAAATAATCACCCAAAATCTACTATGTATTACCTAAAAAATAACAATGGATTAATATTTTGAGCTATATAACTCCAATACATTCAAGAATTTTTTGTAAATATGCATAACAGGTACATCTATATATTTATATCTATCTATACATCATTCAAAACTTGTTTCATTCAATGCATATTATACCGTTTCTTTTTATTACTCAACTTTATATCTGAAATATGTGTATGTTAACAAATAAATACACAATTACCTTGTTACTTATATTGGAGAAGTTGTACTTCATAGTATTTGAACATAAGCTCTGGAATAGGACTACAACCCAAGTCTTATTGACCAATTGTGTGATCTTATGCAAGATCATTAAACACCTTGACCCTCAATTTCCTCACATATAGAACGATTATTATAATAGTATCTATCTTATAGGGTTGTAGCAAAGATTAAATGAGTCAATATATGTAAAGAAGTTATAAGAATGCCTAGCACACAGTAAATGTTCAGTAAATGTCAGTTACCATTTTTAAAGTTTTATAGTATTTCATTGTGTAAGTCTGTACAATTTATGTATGTATATAGATATTATTAGTTTTTAATAGCAAACATTTGTAAATGAGGTATAATGACAATACCTCATACCTCATTTACAAATGTTTGCTATTAAAAACACAGTAATAATATCTATATGTATACATATTTTCATATGTTTCTGACTTATTTTGGAGGGGAATAATTTTACAGAGGTAGAATTTCTCAGTCAAATGCTGTACACATTCATGTGTCTTTTTTTTAGTGTTTTATTTTTATTTTTATTTTTTACTATTGTACTTTAAGTTCTAGGGTACATGTTCACAATGTGCAGGTTTGTTACATATGTATACATGTGCCATGTTGGTGTGCTGCACCCATTAACTCATCATTTACATTAGGTATATCTCCTAATGCTATCCCTCCCCCCACCCCACGACAGGCCCTGGTGTGTGATGTTCCCCTTCCTGTGTCCAAGTGTTCTCACTGTTCAATTCCCACCTATGAGTGAGAACATTCATGTGTCTTTTAAAGCTGATTGCCTATAAATTTACAGAAGTAGAATTTCTCAAAGGCTCTACATATTCATGAGTCTTTTGAAGCTGATTGCCAATATGACATCAGAAATGTTAAACCCCTTTTTGCCCATCAAGCAGAGTATAAGAATACTCAACAACCACTTGGTCATGTATGTTTTAAACATTTTTACTGTGACTAAAGTTTTTAAATAACTCTTCTGAAAATATAAGGAAAAAATAAAACAAGAACACAGACTTCCCTGAAGAGCTAACAATTGTGCTCCAAGAGAAAGCCAACAGTTGTATTGCCTGCTCCCCAAGGGTTCCATTCGCTAACCAGTGTAATCCAGAGGGGTAGCAACAATCAGGAAGGAAAGTCTGTTTGTACAGGAGTTGACCTTGCCATTTTTTTTATTAAATCCAATTCCAAAAAGGTACAAATAGAAAAGAGAGGAAAAGGGAAATTTAAAAATAGCTTTGCCCCTACTCTGAGGTGTGAAATGAAAGAAGAGCTTGAAATTCCCTGCAGGTTTGTGGAAGCCAGTCCTGACCTACTCAAGTAGGGAGGAAAAATAGAGGAATGCAGGTTTAAACTGACTACACTGGCATATCTTAATTATTGAAAATTACAAGAAAACTATGAGATCTGCCTAAGATAAGAAAGGAAACCCAAAAGATCATGATGAAAGAAAAAGATTGGGGGAAAAAACTACAATGTGTTGTGTTTGTGCCTTCTTGAGTTCAAGCAGTTTAAAGAACAATATGCAATCCTAATTGAAATGTATAACACAAAAGTTTTAGAAACATGTCTAAAAATTTTACTTGGCCAGGTGCTGTGGCTCATAACTGTAATAGCAATACTTTTGGAGGTTGAGGCAGGAGGATCACATAAGGCCAAGAGTTCCAGATCAGTCTGGGCAAAACAGCGAGACTGTGTCCCCACAAAAAAATTAAAAATAGCTGGGTTGGTGGCACACACTTGTGGTCCTAGCTACTTAGGAGCTGAGGTAGGAGGACTGCTTGAGCCCAGGAGTTCAGGGCTGCAGTGAGCTATAATCATGCCACTGTACTCCAGCCTGGGTGACAACAAGACCCTGTCTCAAAAACAAACAAATAAAACTTTATTCAATTAATTTCTACCATGAGAAAAGCATGTTGGATCAGATCTCCAAACCAAAAGGGTATTTTTAAAGCTGATTTTAATTAACATTCTTGTGGAATACTTTTTAAATTATAGAATATTAATTTATTAACAATTTATTGAGCACCTACTATGCACCAGCTACTGTTCTAGATACTAGAGATTTCAAATAGACTATGAACAAACAAATAAATTTATAATGTCCATATAAGGTCAGTTTCTTACAAATGTTTATGAAGAAAAATCATAATGAAGTGTTAGAATGTATCAATGAAGCTAAGAGGGCTTTTGTAGACTGGGTGATAAAAGAAATCTTCTCTGAGGAGTTAACATTTTAGCAGAAACTTTTAAAATGTGATCAAGAGGAAGGTGGAGCAAGATGGCTGGATAGAAGCCTACACCGTTTGTTCCCCCTACCAACCAAGCCCCACAAGAACACCCAATTTTAACAACTAACTACACACAAAAACACCATCACAACAACCAAAAATCACGTGAGCACTCACAATGCGTGTTTGTTTTGGTTTGTTTGTTTGTTTTTTGAGACAGAGTCTCGCTCTGTCGCCCAGGCTGGAGTGCAGTGGCGCGATCTTGGCTCACTGCAAGCTCCACCTCCCGGGTTCATGCCATTCTCCTGCCTCAGCCTCCCGGGTAGCTGGGACTACAGGCGCCCGCCACCACACTCGACTAATTTTTTGTATTTTAAGTAGAGACGGGGTTTCACCGTGTTAACCGGGATGGTCTCAATCTCCTGACCTCGAGATTCGCCCGCCTCGGCCTCCCAAAGTGCTAGGATTACAGGCGTGAGCCACCACGCCCGGCCCACAGTGCCTGGTTTTAACTTCATATAGCTGAAAGAGGCACTGAAAGGCGTAGGAAAAACAGTCTTTTTTTTTTTTTTTTTTTTTTTGAGATGGAGTTTTGCTCTTGTTGCTCAGGCTGGAGTGCAGTGGCACGATCTCAGCTCACTGCAACCTCCACCTCCTGAGTTCAAGCGATTATCCTGCCTCAGCCTCCAGAGTAGCTGGGATTATAGGCATGCGCCACCATGCCCGGCTAATTTTTTTGTATTTTTAGTAGAGACAGGGTTTCACCATGTTGTCCAGGCTGGTCTCAAACTCCTGACCTCAAATGATCTTCCCACCTTGGCCTCCCAAAGTGCTGGGATTACAAGCGTGAGCCACCGCACCCGGTGGAGAGGCAGTCTTAAATAGCTGATGCCACTCTTCTCATCCATACCCTTCCCCCACAGTGGCCATGCAGCACAGAGAATCTGTGTACTGGGAGAGGGAGAACACAGCAACTGGGGAACTTTACATTGAATTCAGTGTGCCCTGTCACAGCAGAAAACAGAACTGGGTTGTACCCAGCTGACACTTGCCCACCAAGGGAGCATTTGGACAAGCCGCAGCCAGAGGGAAATCGCCCATCCCAATGGTCAGAGCCTGAAGTCCAGCAATCTTTGCCACCCACATGGCTAAAGTGCTCTGGAATCCTAAGGGAACTTAAAGGGCAGTCTAGGCCATAAGGACTGCAACTCCTAGGCAGGTCCTAGTGCTGAGATTGGTTCAGAGCCAGTGGACTGGAGGGACACACAATCTACTGAGACACAAGCTGGTACAACTAAGGGAGTGCTTCCACCACCCCTCCCCCATCCCCTAGTAGCAGCCATGCAGCATGGAGAAATCTATAGGCTTGGGAGAGGGAAAGTACAGCAACTGTGAGACTTTACATTGAACTCAGTGCTGCCCTGTCACAGCAGAGACCAAAGCTGTGATGGGCTCAGCCAACACCCTTGCACGAAGAGAGCATTTGGATGAGACCTCGCTAGAGGAAAATTGCCCATCAAAGTAGTTAGAACTTGAGTTTCTCAGCAGGCCTCTCCACCACTGGCCAAAGTGCTCTAGGGTTCTAGGTAAACTTAAGAGGCAGTCTAGGACTGAAGGACTGCAATTTCTTTTTTGTTGTTGTTTTTTGGCTTGAGGTGGATTTTATTTACTCTGGTGTTTTTAGCTCTTTGCTACTTGCTTACATGTTATCTGAGGGTTGATGTTAATGGGGGCAGTTTTATAAGAATTATTGGGAAAATAAGGTGTTTTAGAGCCTTGCAAAAGGAAAGCCAACTCCATAAAATGTTCTAGGATAGAATTTGACACATTTCTCCCCTTACAATAATAATTAAATGCAATATAACTTTCTTTATAAAAAATAACAGCAATATAATTGAAGGAAATCAGGCAACTCCTAGGGCTGGCCTGGGCTTAGAGACAGTGGATTAGAATGGCATGTGACTTAGGGAGACGGCAGCCAAGGTGGCTAAGGGAATGCTTGAGCCATGCCTTCTCCAACTTCAGGCCATGCAGCTGGCAACAACAAAAGTGACGCCTTCCTCCTGCTTGAGGAGAGGAGTGAAAAGTATAACAGACTTCACCTGATATCTTGGATACCAGCACAGCCATAGTAGGATATGGCATGGTACACAGTCATAAGGTCCCCATTCCATGCCCTAGCTCATTTCTTGACACTCCCTGGGCCAAAAGAGAATGTGCTGTCTTGAATGAAATGACCCAGTCCTGGCAGGATTCATTGCATGAAAATTAAAGAGTTCTTGGGCTGGGCGTGGTGGCTCATGCCTGTAATCCCAGCGCTTGGGAGGCTGAGGCAGGTGGATCATGAGGTTAGGAGTTTGAGACCAGCCTGACAAACATGGTGAAAACCGTCTCTATTAAAAATACAAAAAAAAAAAAAAAATTAGTGGGGCTTGGTGGCACGTGCCTGCAATCCCAGCTACGCCAGAGGCTGAGGCAGAAAAATCACTTGAACCCAGGAGGTGGGGGTTGCAGTGAGCCAAGATCATGCCACTGCACTCCAGCCTGGGCGACAGAGCAAGACTCCATCTAAAAAAAAAAAAAAAAAAAAAAAAAACTCCTGGGCCCCAGATAACCAACAATGATACTCAGTTAATACAGCATGCAGCATGGGTCTTGCACTCTGAGACATGCTGGCTTCAGGTGTGTCCCAGCATATTCCCACCTATGGTGGCTATAGTGAAATTTCCCTTTTTGAGAAAAGCAGAGGGAGAAGGAAAGAGGACTTTGTCTTACACCATAGGTACCAGCTCAGCCACACTGGGGTAAAGCAACAAGAAGACACTTGAGGTCCTCAAGTCCAAGCCTAGGCACTTGGAAATCAATTCTGGATCTGCCCTGGACCAAAGGTAGGGGCAACTGCCCTAAAGAGTGAGACCTGGGCCTTGCAGTGTTCACCACAAGCTGATGGAAGAGCCCCTGGGCTTTAAGTGAACATCACTGGTGGCCAGGCAGAAGCCCTGTGTGAGCTGGTAGTGATGGTGGACACGGAGAGCAGTTTCTCTGCCAGTGAGTAGAGGGAAGAGCAAGAAGGAATTTGTCTTGTAGTTTGAATGCCAGCTTAGCCACAGTAGAATATAACATCAGGTAAATTGCTAACATTTTTTATTCCAATCCCTGGCTCCCAGATAGCATCTCTGGACCCACAGGGGCCATGGGGGAACTTGCCACTCTAAAGGAAGGGATTAAAATCTGGCTGGCTTCACCACATGCTGGTCATAGAGCCCTAAGGCCTTGAGTGAACATAGGTGGTAGCCATGTAGTGGTTACAGCAGGCCATGGATGACATCCAGTGCTGTACTGGCTTCAGGTCTAAATCAGCACAGTCCTGGTGGTTGTGGCCACAGGAATGCTTGAGTCTACCCACACCTAGTTCCAGGCAGCTCAGAACAGAGAGAGAGAGAGAGAGAGAGAAAGACACTCTGTTTTTTGGGGAGAAAGTAAAGGGAAAAAACAAGAGTATCTACCTGGTAATCCAGAGAACTCATCTAGATCTTATTCAAGACTACTAAGGCAGTATTTCTACAAGTCTCTAAGAACCACAGCATTATTGGATGGGCCAAGTTCCTTCAAATACCTGGAAAGCCTTCCTAAAAATGCAAGCCCAGATTGCAAAATGACAATAAATGCCTAACTCTTTAATGATGCCCAGACACTGATGAACATCTACAAACATCAAGACCATCCAGGAAAAGGAGGGGCCAAGATGGCTGACTAGAAACAGCTATGGTCAGAGGTGCCTACCAAGAAGAATGAAGACAGTGAATGAATCCTGCAGCAACTAAGGTATGCAGGTTCTCTCACTGAGACTGACTTTGCAGTTGGCATGACCCATGGAGAGTGAGGAAAAGCAGGGCGGAGCAACAGCACACCCAGGAGCTGCACAGTGCAAGGGGAGCTCCCACTCCCAGCCAAGGGAGGTAGTGAGTGATTGTTGTACCCCACCTGGGAAACCACACTTTTTCCATGGATCCATGCAACCCACAAATCAGGAGATCCCATTGTAAGCCCACAGAGCTGTGAAGATTCTCAGTGGCTGCTTAGCTGGAGACTGCCTAAGACTACCGAGTTCCTGGAGGGAAGGGCAGCCACTATCACTGCAGCTGCCTGCTGCCTAAGATGACTGAGCTCCCAGAGGGAGGGATGGCTACTATCACTGAAGCTCCAGTCTACCATTCTCACCTGCTGGTAATGGGGAGACTGGGTGGTTTGGACCAAAGAGGAATTCCCCACAATGCAGCACAGCGGCTGTGGCAAATCATGGAGAGACTGTCTCTTTAGGCCAGACCCGTACTCATCGCTCCTTACCAGGTAGAGCCTCCCTGTGGGAATTTCAGCAACCCCATCCAGGGGTTTACAAAGAGAATGCTGATCTCCCTGGGATGGAGCCCCTGGGGGCAAGGGTAGCCACAGTCTCCATGGATCAGCGAACTTGGTATTTTCCCTTCTTGACTCTGAGGAATCTGGGCAGTCCAAATGAATGGGATTCCCCCCAGCGCAGCACACCCTTTCACAAAGAGGCAGCCAGAGTGCTTTGTTAAGCAGGTTCCTGATCCTGTGCCTCCTGGTTGGGTGAGACTCCCCAACGGGGGTCACCAAAAACATTATACAGGACTGTTCCTACTGGCATCAGGTCAGTGCCCCTCTGGGATGAAACCACTGCTCAAGGAAATCAGAGAGGACAAAAAACAAATAAAAAAAATTCCATGCTCACGAATAAGAAGAATCAATATCGTGAAAATGGGCATACTGCCCAGAGTAATTTATAGATTCAATGCTGTTCTCATTAAATACCATTGACATTCTTCACAAAATTAGAAAAAACTACTTTTAAGTTCATATGGAACCAAAAGAGAGCCTGTATAGCCAAGACAATCCTAAGGAAAAAGGACAAAGCTGGAGACATCACACTATCTGACTTCAAACTATACTGCAAGGCTGTGGTAACTAAAACAGCATCATACTGGTATAAAAACAGACACATGGACCAATGGAACAGAGTAGAGAATTTAGAAATCAGACCCCCCATCTACAACCATCTGACCTTCAACAAACCTGACAGAAACAGCAATGGGGAAAAGATTCCATATTTAACAAATGATGCTGGGAGAATGGCCATATGCAGAAAATTGAAACTGGACCCCTTTCTTACACCTTACCCAAAAAGTAACTCAAGATGAATTAAAGACTTAAATGTAAAACCTAAAACTATAAAAACCCTAGAAGAAAATCTAGGCAATACCATTCAGGACATAGACATGGGCAAAATTTCATGATGAAAAATGTCAAAAGCAATTGCAACAAATGCAAAAATTGACATATGGGATCTAATTAAACTAAAGAGCTTCTGCACAGCAAAAGAAACTATCATCAGAGTGAACAACCTACAGAATGGGAGAAAATTTTTGCAATCTATCCATCTGACAAAGGTCTAGTATCCAGAATCTACAAAGAACTTCAACAAACTTGTAAGAAGAAAACAAACAACCTCATTAAAAAGTGAACAAAGGACGTGATCAAACCCTTCTCAAAAGAAGACATTTAGGCAGCCAACAAACATATGAAAAAAAAGCTCAACATCACTGATCATTAGAGAAATGCAAATCAAAACCACAATGAAATATCATCTCATGCCAGTCAGAATGGTGATTATAAAAAGTCAAGAGACAACAGGTGCTGGCGAGGCTGTGGAGAAATAGGTATACTTTTACAATGTTGGTGGGAATGTAAATTAGTTCAATCATTGTGGAAGACAGTGTGACAATTCCTCAAAGACCTAGAATAGTATATCTGGTGAAAATATCCTTCAAGCATGAGGGAGAAAGACAAACAAAAGCTGAGGAATTTTATCAACACTGGACCTGTCATACAAGAAATGCTAAAGGGAGTTCTTTAATCTGAAAGAAAATTACATTAATTGGAAATAAGAAATCATCCAAAGGTATAAAACTCACTGGCACACAGAAAATCACACAATATTATATCACTGTATGTGTGTTGTGTGAACCACATTTATTTTGAGTAGAAAGGCTAAACAATGAGCCAATCAAAAATAATAACTACAACAATTTTTATGACAAAGACAAAGACAGTAGAATAACACATAAAGAGAAACAACAAAAACTTAAAAAGCAGGGGGATGAAGTTAAAATGTAGAATTTTTATTGGTTTTCTTTTTGCTTGTTTGTTTGTTTATGCAATCAGTGTTGTCATCAGTTTTAAATAATGGGTTATAAGAGAGTAATTGCAAGCCTCACAGTAACCTCACATCAAAAACACAACAAATACAAAAAAATTAAAAAGCAAGGAATTAAATTATACCACCACATTCACTTTTACTAAAAAAAGATAGGAAGGAAGAAAAGACCATAAAACAACCAGAAAAAGAAATAACAAAATGGCAGGATAAGTCTTTGCTCATCAATAACAACATTGAATGCAAATGGGCTAACTTTTCAATTGAAAGGCACGAGGGGCTGAATGGATGAAAAAGCAAGACCCAATGTTCTATTGCCTACAAGTAAAACATATCACCTATAAAGATACACATAGACTGAAAATAAAGGAATGGAAAAAGGTATTCCATGGCAATGGAAACCAAAAAAGAGCAGGAGTAGCTCTTCTTATACCAGACAAAACAGATTTCAAGACAATAATTGTAAGATACAAAGAAGGTCATTATATAATGATAAAAAGGTCAATTCAGCAAGAGGATATAACAACTGTAAACATATATACACCTAATGTTGGAGCACTCAGATACATAAAGCAAATATTATTAGAGCTAAAGAGAGATATAGACCTAAACTAATAATAGCTAGAGACTTCAACACCTCCCTTTCAGCATTGGGAAGACCTTTCAGACTGAAAATCAACAAGGAAAAATCGAATTCCATCTGCTTTATAGAACAAATGGCTCTAACAGATATTTACAGAACATTTAAGACAATGATTACAGAATACATATTCTTTTCCTTTGCACATAGATCATTCTCAAGGATAGATCACATGTTAGGTCACAAAACAAGTCTTAAAACATTCAAAACAATTCAAATAATATCAAGCATCTTTCCTGACCACAATGGAATAAAACTAGAAATCAATAACAAGAGGAATTTTGCAAACTATGCAAACACATGGAAATTAAACAACATGCTCCTAAGTGATCAGTGGGTCAATGAAGAAATTAACAAGGAAATTGAAAAAATTTCTTGAAACAAATTATAAGGGAAACGTAACATACCAAAACCTATGGGATACAGCAAAACCAGTGCTAAGAGGGAAGTTTATAGCTATAAGTGCCTACATCAAAAAAGAAAAACTATAAATAAATACTTAATGATACATCTTAAAGGACTAGAAAAGTAAGAACCAATGAAACCCAAAATTAATAGAAGAAAATAAAGATTAGAGCAAAACTCAATGACTTTGAAAGGAAGAAAACAATTTAAAAGACCAACAAAAGAAAAAGTTGTTTTTCTTTAAAGATAAACAAAACTAACAAACCTTTAGCCAGACTAAGAAAAAAACATAATAAAAGATGCAAAAGGAGACATTAAAACTGATACCACAGAAATTCAAAAGGTCATTAGTATCTACTGTGAGCAACGGTATGGCAACTGTATGAACTAATTTACAAATTAGAAAATCTAGAGGAACTAGATAAATTCCTAGACACATACAACCTATAAAGGTTGAACCATGAAGAATCCAAAACCTGAACAGACCAATAACAAGTAACAAGATCAACACTGTAATAAAATGTCTCCCAGGGGTAGGGCCAAGGTGGCTGACAAGAAGCAGTCCCATTTGGAGGCTCTCCTTGAAAAAAACCATAATAAGTATGTGAATCCTTCACCAGCAACCAAGGTATCCAGGTTTTCTCATGAAAATTGAATAGAAGGCTGGCATGACCCACGGAGAGAAGGAAGAGCAGTGTGGTGCAGCAGCCCACCTGAGAACCACAAGGGGAAGACGACCCCCGACCCCCAGCCAAGGGAGGTGGTGAGTGAGCACGCTACCTAGCCAGGGAAACTGTGGCTTTTTCCACAGAACTGTGCAACCCAGGGATTGGAAGATCCCACTCGTGTACTCACGCCACCAGGACCTAGCATCCCAACCCTGGAACGCGCAGATTCTTACAGTCTCTCAGCTGAAATCTGCTTAAGCCTACCGAACTCCCAGGGGGAGGGATGACCACAACCAAGCCACTGGCTGTGGCTGCCTGCTATCTAAGCCATTTGTGCTCCTTGGGGGAGGGGCAGCAGCTAGCACTGGGAATAACACACTAACACGCTACTGCCTAACACGCTAAGCTCCTTGAGCCAGGGAAGGGTGACACCCATATCTATAGCTCCAGGCTGCACTTTTCCCCTGCTGGAGCCAGGGAGCCTGGATGGCTTTGTCCTAAGACTTGTACCCACAGCCAACACACTAGCTGTGGCAGTCTGTGGCCAGAGTGCCTCTTCAGTTATAATTCTGACCCATCCTTCCTCAGTGGATGGAGATTCCCTGTAGGATCTCCAATAACTCCAGCCAGAGGCTCAAGGACAGAATTTAAATCTCCCTTGGCTTGAGCCCCTAGAGGGAGGGATGGTCGCAGTCTGTGTGCACCAGCAGACTTAGCCTTTCCTCCTGGTAGTTCTGAGGAATGCAGGCAGCCCGGTTGAGTAGGATTTCCCCCAGCAAAACACACCCTCTCCACCAAGGGACAAAGTGCTTCATTAAATGGGTCCTGCTCCCCATGCCACCCAAATGGGTGAAAACCTCCAACAGGGGTTGTCAGACACCCTATACAGGAGCAATCCTACTGGCATCAGGTTGGTTGTCCTCAAGGTCAGAGGTCCCAGAATAAGGAGCAAGCACCCATCTTTGCTGCTGTCCAGCCTCCTTGAGTGGCATCTCCAGGCACAGGAGCAAATCAGATGAATAGAGTTTGAAGTAAACCCTCAGCAAACTGCAGCAGCCCTACAGAAGAGGGACCTGACTGTTGAAACAAAAACAAACAAAAAGCAACAACAGCAGCATCAACAACAACAACAAAAACGGCCCCCATAAAAACCCTATCCAGGGGTCAGCAGCCTCAAAGACCGAAACTAGACAAACTCATGAAGATGAGAAAGAATCAATGAAAAAAATGCTGAAAACCCAAAAGGCCAGAGTGCCTCTTCTCCTCCAAATGATCACAATGTCTCTCCATGAAGGGCGCAGAACAACAGGGCAGAGGATCAGATGGATGAATTCACAGAAGTAGGCTTCAGAAGATGGGTAATAAAAAACTATGATGAGCTAAAGGAGCATGTTCTAACCCAGTGCAAAGAAGTTAAGAACCTTGATAAAAGGTTACAGGAATTGCTAAATAGAATAACCAGTTTAGAGAGGAAGACAAATGACCTGATGGAGCTAAAATATACAGCATGAGAACTTCATGAAGCATACACAAGTATCAAAGCCAAAACTGACAAAGTGGAAGAAAGGAATCAGAGTTTGAAGACCACCTTACTGAAATAAGACATGAAGACAAGAATAGAGAAAAAAGAATGAGAAGGAATGAACAAAGCCTCCAAGAAATATACGACTTCTTAAAAAAACCAAACCTACGATTGATTGGAGTACCTGAAGGAGATGGAGAGAATGGAAACAAGCTGAAAACTTCAGGATATTATCCAGGAGAACGTCCTCAACCTAGTAAGACAGGCCAACATGCAAATTCAGGAAATACAGAAAACACTATTAAGATACTCCATGAGAAAATCAACCCCAAAATACATAATCATTAGATTCTCCAAGGTCAAAATGAAGGAAAAACTGTTAAGGTCAGCTAGAGAGACAGGCCAGGTCACATACAAAGGGAAGCCCATCAGACTAACAGTGGACCTCTCAGCAGAAACTCTACAAGCCAGAAAAGATTAAGGGCCAATATTCAACATTCTTAAATTAAAGAATTTTCAACCCAGAATTCCCAGTGAAATATCCAGCCAAACTAAGCTTCATAAGTGAAGGAGAAATAAAATCCTCTCCAGACAAGCAAATCCTGAGGGATTTCCTTACCACCAGGACTGCCCTTCAAGAGCTCATGAAAGAAGCACTAAATATGGAAAGGAAAAACCAGTACCAGCCACTGCAAAAACACACCAAAATATAAAGACCAATGACACTACACAGAAACCGCATCAACTGGTGTGCAAAATAACCAAATAGCATCACGATGACCAGATCAAACTCAAACATAACAATATTAACCTTAAATGTAAATGGGCTAAATGCTCCAATTAAAAGACAGACTGGCAAACTGGATAAAGAGTCAAGACCCACTGGTGGGCTGTATTCAGGAGACCCATTTATGTGCAAAGACACACACAGCTCAAAATAAAGGGATGGAGAAAAATTTGCCAAGCAAATGGAAAGCGAAAAAAGGCAGGGATCGCCATCATAATCTCTGACAAAACAGACTTTAAACCAACAAAGATCAAAAAAAAAAAAAACAAAGAAGGGCACTACACAATGTTAAAGAGATCAATTCAACAAGAAGAGATAACTGTTCTGAATATATATGCACCCAATACAGGGCACCCAGATTCATAAAGCAAGTTCTTAGAGACCTACAAAGAAACTTAGACTCCCACACAATAATAATAGGAGATTTTAACAACCCATTGTCAGTATTAGACAGATCAATGAGACAGAAAATTTAAAAGGAGATGCAGGACTTGAACTCAGCTCTGGATCAAGTGGACCTATTAGAGGTCTACAGAATTCTCTACCCTAAATCAACAGAATATACTGTTTTTCTCAGTGCCATATGGCGCTTATTCTAAAATCAACTACATCATTGGAAGTAAAACACTGCTCAGCAAATGCAAAAGAATGGAAATCATAACAAACAGTTTCTCAGAACACGGTGCAATCAAATTAGAACTCAGGATTAAGAAACTCAATCAAAACCACACAATTTCATGGAAATTGACAACTTCCTCCTGAATGACTCCTGGGAAAATAATGAAATTAAGGCAGAAATCAAGAAGTTCTTTGAAACCAATGACAACACAGAAACAACATACCAGAATCTCTGGGACACAGCTAAAGCAGTGTTAAGACGGAAATTTATAGTACAAAATGCCATATCAGAAAGCTAGAAAGATCTCAAATCAACACCCTTATATCACAATTAAAGAGCTAGAGAGACAAGAGCAAACTAATCCAAAAGCTAGCAGAAGACAATAAATAACTATGATTAGAAAAGAACTGAAGGAGATAGAGACACGAAAAACCCTCCAAAAAAATCAATGAATCCAGGAGCTGTTTTTAAAAAAAAAAAAAATAGTAAAACAGATAGACTGCTAGCTACACTAATAAAAAAGAAGGGAGAGAATAATCAAATAAACACAATAAAAAGTGATAAAGGGGATATCACCACTGACCCCAAAGAAACACAAATTACCATCACAGAATACTATAAACACCTCTATGCAAATAAACTAGAAAATCTAGAAGAAATGGATAAATTCCTAGATGCATAAACCCTACTAAGACTAAACAAGGAAGAAGTTGAATCTGTGATTAGACCAATAACCAGTTCTGAAATTGAGGCAGTAATTAATAGCCTACCAAACACAAAAAGCCCAGGACCAGATGGATTCACAGCTGAATTCTACAAGAAATACAAAGAGGAGCTGCTACCATTCCTTCTGAAACTATTCCAAAAAATAGAAAAAGGGGGACTCCTCCCTAACTCATTTTATGAAGCCAGCATCATCCTGATACCAATACCAGGAAGAGACACAACAAAAAAAAGAAAATTTCAGGCCAATATCCCTGATGAACATCAATGCAAAAATCCTCAATAAAATACTGCCAAACCAAATCCAGCAGCACATCAAATAACATCCACCATGATCAAGTTGGTTTCATCCCTGGGATGCAAGAGTGGTTCAACATACTCAAATCAATAACTATAATCCATAACATAAACAGAACCAATGACAAAAACCACATGATTATCTAAATAGATGCAGAAAAGGTATTTGATAGAATTCAGCATCCCTTCATATTAAAAATTCTCAATAAATTAGGTATTGATTGAACATATCTCAAAATAATAAGACCTATTTATGACAAACCCACAGCCAATATCATATTGAATGGGCAAAAGCTAGAAGCATTCCCTTTGAAAACGGGTACAAGTATGCCCTCTCTCCCAATAATTATTCAACATAATATTGGAAGTTCTGGCCAGGGAAATCAGGTGAGAGAAAGAAATAAAGGGTATTCAAATTGGAAGAGAGGAAATCAAGTTGTCTCTGCTTGCAGATGACATAATTGTATATTTAGAAAGCCCCATCATCTCAGCCCAAAATCTCCTTAAGCTGATAAGCAACTTCAGCAAAGTCTCAGAATACGAAATCAATGTGCAAAAATCACAAGCATTCTTATACACCAATAATAAACAGAGAGCCAAATCATGAGTGGATGCCCATTCACAATAGCTACAAAGAAAATAAAATACCTAGGAATACAGCTAACAAGGGATGTGCAAGACCTCTTCAAGAAGAACTACAAACCACTGCTCAAGGAAATAAGAGAGGACACAAACAAATGGCAAAACATTCCATCCTCATGGATAGGAAGAATCAATATCATGAAAATGGCCATAGTGCCCAAAGTAATTTATAGATTCAATGTTATTCCCATCAAACTACCATTGACAGTCTTCACTGAATTAGAAAAAACTATTTTAAATTTCATATGAAATCAAAGAAGACCCCCATATAGCTAGGACAATCCTAAACAAAAAGATCAAAGCTGGAGGCATCACGCTATCTGACATCAAACTATACTACAGGGTTACGGTAACCAAAACAGCATGGTACTGGTACAAAACAGACATATAGACCAATGAAACAGAACAGAGAGCTCAGAAATAACACCACATATCTATAACCATCTGACCTTCAATGAAACTGACAGAAACAAGCAATGGGGAAAGGATTTCCTATTCAGTAAATGGTGCTGGGAAAACTGGCTAGCCATAGGCAGGAAAATGAAACTGGACGCCTTCCTTACACCTTATACAAAAATTAACTCAAGATGGATTAAATACTTAAATGTAATACTCAAAACCATATAAACTCTAGAAGAAAACCTAGGAAATATTATTCAGGACATTGGCATGGTCAAAGACCATGACAAAAACACCAAAAGCAATTGCAACAGAAGCCAAAATTGACAAATGGGATCTAATTAAACTAAAGAGCTTCTGCACAGCAAAAGAAACTACCCTCAGAGTGAATAGGCAACCAACAGAATGGGAGAAAATTTTTGCAATCTACCCATCTGACAAAGGCCTAATATCCAGAATTTACAAGGAACTTAAACATATTTACAAGAAAAAACAAACAACCCCATCAAAAACTGGGCAAATGATATGAACAGACACTTCTCAAAAGAAGACATTTACTTGGCCAACAAACATAAAAAAAAAAAAGCTTAATATCACTGATCACCAGAGAAATGCAAATCTAAACCACAATAAGACACACCAGTTAGAATGGTGATCAATAAAAAGTCAGGAGAGGAAACAATAGATGTTGGCGAGGCTGTGGAGAAACAGGAATGCTTTTATACTGTTGGTGGGAAGTAAATGAGTTCAACATTGTGAAAGACAGTATGGCGATTCCTCAAGGATGTAGAATCAGAAATACCACTGGACCCAGCAATCCCATTTCTGGGATTATAAATCATTCTACCATATAAATCATTCTACTACAGGAATGATTTATATAGTAGAAGGGATATAAATCATTCTACTATAAAGACACATGCACAGGTATGTTTATTGCAGCACTATTTACAATAGCAAAGACATGGAACTAACCCAAATGCCCATCAACGACTGAATGGATAAAGAAAATGTGGTACATATACACCATGGAATACTATGCAGCCATAAAAAAGAATGAGATCACGTTCTTTGCGGGGACATGGGTGAAGCTGGAAGCTATCATCCTGACTAAACTAACACAGGAACAAAAAACCAAACACCACATATTCTCACTCATAAGTGGAGCTGAGCATTGCGAACACGTGGACACAGAGAGGGGAGCAGCACACACAGGGGCCTGTTGGGATGTGGGCGGTGAGGGGAGGGAACTTAGAGGATGGGTCAATAGGTACAGCAAACCACTCTGGCACACATATACCTACGTAACAAACCTGCAGGTTCTTCACATGTATTTCATTTTTTGTTTTTTGGTTTTTTAGAAGAAATAAAGAAAAAAAAAGGTCTCCTAGCTAAGAAAAGCCCAGGTCCTGATGGCTTCAATGCTGAATTCTACCAAACATTTACAGAAGAAATAATACCAATTCTACTCAAACTTTTCCAAAAAGTATAGAAGGAGGGGATACTTCCAAATGCATTCTACAAGCCCAGTATTACCCTGATACCAAAACCAGACCATATCAAGAAAAGAAAACTATAGGCCAATATCTCTCATAAGCACTGAAGCAAAACTTCTCAGCAAAATACTGGCAAACTGAACTAAACAATTCATTAAAAAGATAATTTATCATGACCAAGGGGACTTATCCCAGAAATGCAAGGTTGGTTCAATTTACATGAATCAATAAATGTGGTACATCATATCAACAGAATGAAGGACAAAAAACCATATGATCATATCAATTGATGCTAAAAAAATTTGATAAAATTTGACATCCTTTCATGATAGAAACTCTCAAAAAACTGCATATAGAAGGAACATGCCTCAACATAATAAAAAGCTATATATGAAAAACATACAGCTAGTATCATACTGAATAAAAGAAAACTGAATGCCCTTCCTCTGAGATGTGGAACAGAATAAGGATGCTAATTTTCACCACTGTTACTCAATATAGTACTGGAAGTCCTAGGTTGAGCAGGCAAACAACAGAAAGAAATAAAGAGCACCCAAATTAGAAAGAAATCAAATTATCCTTCTTTGTAGAACATAGGATCTTATATTTGGAAAAATCTAAAGACTCTACCCAAAAAAAAACTATTAGAACTGATAAACAAATTCAATAAAGTGGCAGAGTACAAAATCAACATACAAAAATTAGTAACATCTCTGTATGCCAACACTGAGTAATCTGAAAAAGAAATCAAAAAAGGAATCCCACTTACAATATCCACAAATGAAATAAAATGTCAGGAATTAACTTAATCAACAAAATAAAAGATTTCTTCAATGAATGCTGTAAAACACTGATGAAAGAAATTGAAGGACACACACACACACACAAAACAGAAAGATATTTCATGTTCATGGATTGGAAGAATCAATACTATTAAAATTTCCATACTGCCCAAAGCAATCTACAGATTCAATGCAATCCATGTCAAAATACCAATGACATTCACAGAAATAGAAAAAACTATCCTAAAACTTAAATGGAACCACAAAAGTCCTGGAATAGCCAAAGCTATCTTGAGCAGAAAGAACAAAACTGAAGAAATCACTTTACTTGACTTCAAATAATACTATTTAGCTATAGTAATTAAAACAGCATGGAAATTGCATAAAAACAGACACATAGACTAATGGAATGGAATAGAGAACCCACAAACAAGTCCAAACACTTTCACTGAACTCATTTTTTATAAAGGTGTCAAGAACATACAATGGGGAAACAACAGTCTCTTCAATAAATGGTGCTAGGAAAACTTAATATCCATATGCAGAAGAATGAAATTGGACCTCTATCTCTTGTCACATACAAAAATAAAATCAAAATGGATTAAAGACTTAACTTGAAGACATTAATCTAAAGACTTAAATCTAAGACCTTCTTAAACTATGAAACTACTACAAGAAAACATTGGAAAAACTCGCCAAGATATTGCTCAAAAATTTCTTGAGTAACACCCCACAAACCACTGGCAACCAAAGCAAAAATAAACAAATGAGATCATATTAAGTTAAAATACTTCTGCACAGCAAAGGATACAATCAACTGAGTGAAGAGATAACCCACAGAATAGGATAAAATATTTGCAAACTATGCATCTGCAAGAGAATAATAACCAGAATATATAAGAAACTCAAATGACTTTGTAGGAAAAATATCTAATAATCTAATTTTTAAATGGGCAAAAGATTTGAATCTCAAAAGAAGACATGCAAATGGAAAACGAGCATATGAAAAGATGCTCAACATCATTGATTATCAGATAAATGCAAATCAAAACTGCAATGAGATATCTTCTCACCCCAGTTAAAATGCCTTTTATCCAAACATGGGCAATAACTAATGCTGGAGAGGGTGTGGAGAAAAGGCAAACCTTGTGTACTGTTGGTTAGAATATAAATGAGTAAAACCAATTTGGAGGGGAGTTTGGAGATTCCTCAAAAAAGACAAAAATAGACATACCATCCAATCTAGCAATGCCACTGCTGAGTATACACCCAAAAGAAAGAAAATCAGTATATCTAAGAGATATTTGCACTCCCATGTTTGCTGCAGCACTGTTCAAAATTGCTAGGATTTGGAAACAACAAAAGTGTTCATCAACCAATGATTGGATAAAGAAAATGTGGTACATATACACAAGCGAGTACTATGCAGCCATACAAAAGAATGAGATCTTGTCATATGCAACCACATGAATGGAACTGGAGGTCATTATGTTAAGTAAAGTAAGTCAAACACAGAAAGACAAACTGCATGTTCTCACTTATTTGTGCAAACTAAAAATCAGGACAATTAAACTTATGGAGACAGAGAATAGAAGGATGGTTACCAAAGGCTGGGAGGGGTAGTGGGAAAAAGTTGGGGAGAAGTGGAAATGGTTAGTGGATACAAAAAAAACAGAAAGACTAAATAAGAGCTAGTATTTCATAGCACAACAGATTGACTACAGTCAATAATAATTTAATTGCACATTTTTAAATAACTAAAAGAGTATAATTGATACCAAAAAATAGATAATGAATAAGACCTATTATTTCATAGCACAACAGAGTGATCATACTGAGTAATAATTCAATTGTGTATTTTAAAATAACTAAAAGCATATAATTGATACAAAAAGTTAGGAAGATGAGTAAGACCTAGGATTTCATAGCACAACAGAGTGACTATAGTCAATAATAATTTAATTAGACATTTTAAAATAACTAAAAGAGATAATTTGATTGTTTGTAACAAAAAGGATAAATGCTTGAGGGGATGAATATTTTCTATGATGTGATTATCACACATTGAATGCCTGTATCAAAACATCTCATGTCCCATATAAATATATACTATTATGTACCCACACAAAGTAAACATTGATTTTTTTAAATGTGAACAAATTTGATAGGAATAAAAAAGAATACTCAATGTAATGGCCACTAGGTCAACTGAAAATATTCTATAGGTAGATTTAGCTCTGTTAATTGGTATGTCTGATTAATTTTAAACCAAAACTTATGTTGAAAGAATACAAAATCCCTCTGCATTTATAAATATCAATATCTTGTGATTCATCTTGTGCATGGGTCAATATAGGTAAGCTATACACAGTACGACAGTACATCTGCTTTCCTTTGGTCTTTCCTGGGCTATCTGGGAAGGCAAATTAGGTGGGAAGGTTAAATTGATCTGTAAAAGGTAAGATTGATAGAGAAAATATTGAAATTGTACTTATTTAACTAATATTTATTGAATACCTACTATGTGTCAGAGTATGATTCAGCATTAGTTCACCAAAACATTTGGAGTTCCTCCTGGCACTTTTTTTTTTTAGCACTTGGCATAGTACCTTGTATGATGTAGATCTCCAGTTAGAATTGAATGAATTAATGAAGGAGATAAAACAGTGGGGTTCTTAATGCCTTCCATAGAGAAAAATCAACAGAGATAGCACTGCTTCTTAAAGATGATGGGGTTCAGGAGAGTCTACCCCAAAATGTGGCACCTTGGCATTTGAAAACACATCAGAAGCCAAAAAGTCATTTTTACCTTCCCCGAGCCATTCTTTCCTGAAGCAAGTGATAAAAGCTAAAAATGATTTTCTGAATTTCTCTAAAAGCAGGTCACAAGACATTTATTGAAGAGTTACCCTACCTATGCCTGGAGGAAAGAAACATTCTTACCTCTGAAGACACAGAGTCACAGAGACAAATCTGAATAAACAAGTCTTGCTAAGTACCCCCCAGTTTATTGCCATTTTAATCATACTTTTTTACCCAATTATACTGTTCCACAATTGTCGATTTCTTCATGAAACCTACCACAAAACAATACATTGGCTTAAAAAATACACTGGTTTATCCATTTCTTTGAGTCTTCATTTCCTTATGAAGCCTCCTGTGTCATGTAAAGCGTATTAAATACACATGTATACTTTTCTCTTATTAATCTGTCATTTGTTATCAGGACTGCCACAATGAACCTAGCAATGAGTGAAGGAATATATTTTATCTTCCCCTGTGAGGATAATATCATTTATCAAACTCAAGTTTTTATTTAAATTTTGATAGTATATTATATGTAAAATATACTAGAGCCTGTATATTATCTAATCTCTATTTCATTTAATGATTTAGATTTTGTTCTGAAATCCGCTATTCTATTAATGATAACATTATATGGGGATAAATAGAATTTAACATGCCTAGGATAAGTTAAAGATGTGATGACAGACATTGATTATAAGTGGTGTTTAAAAAACATTATGGGCTCATGACATGTTTGAATCCACACGGTAAGAAAGACCTACTACAGGCATTTCCGGTTGGCTGAGCAGCACACGTGCCCCCGGAAGGGAAGTAACATCAGCCCGGAGAATTCAGTAGAGGTACTGTGTGGCGCCGTGGTCTAGGCACTTCTTGGACAGCATGTCTCACCTGCTGATGAAACTCCTGTGCAAGAAGATCTAGAAGCAGAACCTCAAGTTGCAGCAGCGGAACCTAAAGTTGCAGGGGGCCTCAAATCTGACCCTATCAGAAACTCAAAATGGAGATGTGTCTGAAGAAACAATGGGAGATGGAAAGGTTAAAAAATCAAACATTCTATGAATGTGGGCTTATCAGAAGCTCAAAGTGGAGATGTGTCTCAAGAAGCAGTGTAAAATATAAAAGTTAAAAAATCTCCCCAGAAATCCACTGTATTAACCAACAGAGAAACAGCAATGCAGTCTCCCAATCCAGAATCAAAAAAGAAGAAGAAAAAAAGAAAAATGATGAATGATGCTGGGCCTGATACAAAAAAAAAAAAAGCAAAAACTGAAAACAAAGCGGAATCTCAAGAAGAAAGTGCCGAGACTCCTAAAGAAACAGAAAATAATGTGGAGAAGCCAGATAATGATGAAGATGACAGTGAGGTGCCCAGCCTGCCCCTGGGACTCACAGGAGCTGTTGAGTATACTTCATTTGCTTTTCTATATAATCTTGTCAATTAAAACACTCTGAAGGCAATAAAAGAAATGAGTTTTACAAATATGACTGAAATTCAGCATAAAAGTATCAGACCTCTTCTGGAAAGCAGGGATCGTCTAGCAGCTGCAAAAACAGGAAGTGGTAAAACCCTGGCTTTTCTTATCCCTGCAGTTGAACTCATGGTTAAGTTAAAGTTCATGCCCAGGAATGGAATGGGAGTCCTTATTCTCTCACCTATTGGAGAACTAGCCATGGAAACTTTTGGTGGTTCTTAAGGAGCTAATGACTCACCACGTGCATACCTATTGGTTGATAATGGGTGGGAGTAACAGATCTGCTGAAGCACGGAAACTTGCTAATGGGATCAACATCATTGTGGCCACATCAGGCCGTCTGCTGGACCATATGCAGAATACCCCAGGGTTTACATATAAAAACCTGCAGTGTCTGGTTATTGATGAAGATGATTGTATCTTGGATGTTGGGTTTGAAGAGGAGTTAAAGCAAATTATTAAACTTTTGCCAACTCATAGACAGACTATGATCTTTTCTGCCACCCAAACTCAAAAAGTTGAAGACCTGGCAAGGATTTCTCTGAAAAAGGAGCCGTTGTATGTTGGTGATGATGATGATAATGCTAATGAAACAGTGTATGGTCTTGAGCAAGGATATGTTGTTTGTCCTTATGAAAAGAGATTCCTTCTGCTCTTTACATTCCTTAAGAACTGAAAGAAGAAGCTTATGGTCTTCTTTTCATCTTGTGTGTCCATGAAATACCACTGTGAGTTGCTGAACTACATTGATTTGCTCATCTTGGACATTCATGAAAAGTAAAAGCAAAGTAAGCATACAACCACATTCTTCCAATTCTCCAGCGCAGATTTGGGAACACTATTGTGCACAGATGTGGCAGCAAGAGGACTGGACATTACTGAAGTGGACTGGATTGTTCAGTATGACCCTCCGGATGACCCTAAGGAATATATTCATAGTGTGGGTAGAACAGCCAGAGGCCTAAATGGGAGAGAAAATTGGGTTTTCTTTGCTACTTGAAACAATCCAAGGTTCCATTAAATGAATTTGACTTTTCCTGGTCTAAAATTTCTGACATTCAGTCTCAACTTGAGAAACTGATTAAAAAGAATTACTTTCTTCATAAGTCAGCCCAGGAAATGTATAAGTCATACATACAAGCCTATGATTCCCATTCTTTGAAACAGAACTTTAATGTTAATAACTTAAATTTTTCTCAAGTTGCTCTGTCATTTGGTTTCAAGGTGCCTCCCTTTATTGATCTGAAAGTCAAGAGCAATGAAGGCAAGCAGAAAAAGCAAGGAGGTGGTGGTGGATTTGGCTACCAAAGTTGAGAAGTCCAAAATCTTTAAACACATTAGCCAGAAATCACCTGATAGCAGGCAGTTCTCTAACTGAAGACATGCCATTCTTTCATCTTGAATAACTTTGTTTTAAAATCAATTCTTTCCCCTAGATTTATCAGGATTTTTGTAGCCTTTAGAATTTAAACTTATCTAATATGAGTAAAAATTGACTGGGGTTGCAAGCACCGAGCACTGTTACTTATATCAAGTCTCTCTTCTGTATTGGGATATAAAACAGGCTTTAATTTTCTTGGTTGCCCAAGGAATATCTGGGCTTTCTTGTGATTATATAATATTTTAATTTTAAGTATTTCTCCCTCATACACACAAATGTAAGTTACTGTTTTAATATAATTCTTTGTGTACTTTTTCTTCTTGTTTTGTGAAGATTTTTGTGGCATGGATTGCTGTGCTTACTGCTGTAAAAGGTGACCCCGTGTACTGGGCAGCTGGTGGTAATGCAGAAAGGAGTCTCAGGTTATTTTTTTGCTTTTAGTTATTTCTTGAACTTTGACAGTGTCTCATGACTCCTCCTGAAAATATTGCTAGCATCATAATGACAGGATCAAATTCACACATAACAATATTAACCTTAAATGTAAATGGGCTAAATGCCCCAATTAAAAGACATAGACTGGCAAATTGGGCAAAGAGCCAAGACCCACCAGTGTGCTGTATTTAGGAAATCTCACGTGCACATCTCAAGGGCAAAGACACACATAAGCTCAAAATAAAGGGATGGAGGAATATTTAACAAGCAAATGGAAAGCAAAAAAAAAAAAAAAAAGCAGGGGTTGCAATCCTAGTCTCTGATAAAACATAATTTAAACCGACAAAGATCAAAAAAAAACAAAGAAGGGCACTACATAATGGTAAAGGGATCAATGCAACAAGAGCTAAGTATCCTAAATATGTGTGCACCCAACACAGGAGCACCCAGATTTATAAAGCAAGTTCTTAGAGACCTACATAGATACTTAGACTACCAAACAATAATAGTGGGAGACTTTAACCCCGACTGTCAATATTAGATAGATCAATGAGACAGAAGATTAACAAGGATATTCCAGACTTTAACTCAGCTCTGGACCAAGCAGAACTAATAGACATCTACAGAACTCTCTACTCCAAATAGACAGAATATACATTCTTCTTAGTATCACATTGCATATCTTCTAAAATTGACCACATAATTGGAAGTAAAACACTCCTCAGAAAATGCAAAATAATGGGAAATCATAAGAAACAGTCATTCGGACCACAGTGCAATCAAATTAGAACTCAGGATTAAGAAACTCACTCAAAACCACACAACTACATGGAAACTGAATAACTTGCTCCTGAATGACTACTGGGTAAATAACAAAATGAAGGCAGAAATAAATAAGTTCAATGAAACCAGTGAAAACAAAAACACAACATACCAGAAACTCTGGGACACAGCTGAAGCAGCGTTTAGAGGGAAATTTATAGCACTAAATGCCCACAAGAGAAAGCAGGAAAAATCTAAAATTGACACCCTAACATCACAATTAAAAGAACTAGAGAAGCAAAAGCAAATAAATTCAAAAGCTAGCAGAAGGCAAGAAATAACTAAGATCAGAGCAGAACAGAAGGAAACAGAGACATGAAAGACCCTTCAAAAAATCAATGAAACCAGGAGCTGGTTTTCTAAAAAGAACAACAAAATAGTACACCACTAGCCAGACTAATAAAGAAGAAAAGAGAGAAGAATCAAATAGAAATAATAAAAAATGATAAAGGGGATATCACCACTGATCCCACAGAAATACAAACTACCATCAGAGAATAGTATAAACATGTATATGCCAATAAACTAGAAAACCTGGAAGAAATGGATAAATTCCTGAAAACATACACCCTCCCAAGACTAAATAAGAAAGAAGTCGAATCCCTGAATAGACAAATAACAAGTTCTAAAATTGAGGCAGTAATTAATAGCTCATCAAACAAACAAACAAAAAAGCCCAGGACCAGATTGATTCACAGCCTAATTCTACCAGAGGTACAAAGAGGAGCTGGTACTATTCCTTCTGAAACTATTCTAAACAATAGGAAAAGAGGCACTCCTCTCTAACTCATTTTATGAGGCCAGCCTCATCCTGATACAAAAACCTGGCAGAGAAACAACAAAAAAAGAAAATTACAGGCCAATATCCTTGATGAACATTGATGCAAAAATCCTCAATAAAATACTGGCAAACTGAATCCAGCAGCACCTCAAAAAGCTTATCCACTATCATCAAGTCAACTTCATCCCTAGAATGCAAGACTGGTTCAACATATGCAAGTCAGTAAATGTAATCCATCACATAAACAGAACCAACAACAAAAACCACATGATTATTTCAGTAAATGCAGAAAAGGCCTTCGATAAATTTCAACAGCTCTTCATGCTAAAAACTCTCAATAAACTACATATTGATGGAATATCTCTCAAAATAATAAGAGCTATTAATGACAAAACCACAGCCAATATCATAATGAATGGGCAAAAATCGGAAGCATTCCCTTTGAAAACCAGCACAAGACAAAGACGCCCTCTCTCACCACTCCTATTCAACATAGTATTGGAACTTATGGCCAGGGCACTCAGGCAAGAGAAAGAAATAAAGTGTTTTCAAATAGGAAGAGGGGGGTCAAATTTTCTCTGTTTGCCGATTACATGATTGTATATTTAGAAAACCCCATTGTCTCAGCCCAAAATCTCCCTAAGCTGATAAGCAACTTCAGCAAAATCTCAGGATAAAAAATCAATGTGCAAAAATCACAAGCATTCCTACACACCAATAATAGACAAACAGAAAGCCAAATCATGAGTGAAAGCACATTCACAATTGTTACAAGAAGAATAAAATACATAGGAATACAACTTACAAGGGATGTGAAGGACCTCTTCAAGGAGAACTACAAACCACTTCTCAAGGAAATAAGACAGGACACAAATGGAAAAAATTCCATGCTCATGGGTAGGAAGAATCAATATCATGAGAATGGCCATAATGCCTGGAGTAATTTATAGATTCAATGCTATCTTCATCAAGCTACCATTGACTGTCTTCACAGAATTAGAAAAAAACTACTTTAAATTTCATATGGAATGAAAAAAAGAGCCTGCATAGGCAAGACAATCCTAAGCAAAAAGAACTAAGCTGGAGGCATCAGGCTACCTGACTTCAAACTATACTGCAAGGCTACAGTAACCAAAACAGCATGGTACTGGTACCAAAACAGATATATAGACCAATGAAACAGAACAGAGGCCTCTGAAAAAACACCACACATCTACAATCATCTGATCTTTGACAAACCTGACAAAAACAAGCAATGGGGAAAGGATTCCCTATTTAATAAATGGTGTTAAGAAAACTGACTAGCCATATGCAGAAAACTGAAATTGGACCCCTTCCTTACACCATATACAAAAATTATACACAATTTTTGTATATTATTAAAGATGGATTATTTTGTATATGTATTAAGATTATTTTGTGTATTATTAAAGATGGATTAAAGACTTATCCTTTTGTATAAGGTGTAAGGAAGGATTCAAGATGGATTAAAGACTTAAACATAAGACCTAAAACCATAAAAACCCTAGAAGAAAACCTAGGCAATACCATTCAGGACATAGGTGTGGGCAAAGACTTCATGACTAACACACCAAAAGAAATGGCAACAAAAAATATTGACAAATGGGACCTAATTAAACTAAAGAGCTTCTGCACAGCAAAAGAAACTATCATCAGAGTGAATGGGCAACCTACAGAATGGGAGAAAATTTTTGCAATCTATCCGTCTGACCCAATATCCAGAATCTACAAAGAATCTAAACAAATTTACAAGAAAAAGATGAACAACCCCATCAAAAACTGGGTGAAGGATATGAACAGACACTTCTCAAATGAAGATATTTATGCAGCCAACAAACATATGAAAATATGCTCATCATATCCTTTGTAGGGACATGGATGAAGCTGGAAACCATCATTCTCAGCAAACTATCACAAGGACAAAAAACCAAACATCGCATGTTCTCACTCATAGGTGGGAAATGAACAATGAGAACACTTGGACACAGGAAGGGGGACATCACACACTGGGGCCTGTTGTGGGGTTGGGGGAGTGGGGAGGGATAGCATTAGGAGATATACCTAATGTAAATGATGAGTTAATGGGTGCGGCACACCAACATGGCACATGTATACATATGTAATAAACCTGCACGTTGTGCACATGTACCCTAGAACCTAAAGTATAATTAAAAATTAAAAAAAAGAAAATATGTTCATCATTACTGGTCATGAGAGAAATGTAAATCAAAACCACAATGAGATACCATCTCATGTCAGTTAGAATGGCGATCATTAAAACATCAGGAAACAACAGATGCTGAAGAGGATGTGAAGAAATAGGAAGGCTTTTACACTGTTGGTGGGAGTGTAAATTAGTTCAACCATTGTGGAAGACAGTGTGGTGATTCCTCCAGGATATAGAACCAGAAATACCATTTGAACCAGCAATCCCATTACTGAGTATATACTCAAAGGATTATAAATCATTCTACCATAAAGACACATGCACATTTATGTTTATCGCAGCACTGTTCACAGTAGCAAATACTTGGAACCAATCCAAGTGCCCATCAATGATAGAATGGATAAAGAAAATGTGGCATATATACAACATGGAATACTATGCAGCCATTAAAAAGGATGAGTTCATGTCCTTTGCAGGGACATGGATGAAACTGGAAGCCATCATTCCCGGCAAACTAACACAAGGACGGAAAACCAAACACCACATGTTCTCACTCATAAGTGGGAGTTGAACAATGAGAACACATGGACACAGGGAGGGGAACATCATACACTGGTGCCTGTTGGGGGGTGGGGTGCTAGGGGAGTGATAGCATTAGGAGAAATACCTAATGTAGATGACAGGTTGATGGGTGCAGCAAACCACCATGGCACGTGTATACCTATGTAACAAACCTTCACATTCTGCACATGTATCTCAGAACTTAAAGTATAATAAAAAATAAAAAGAGAAAAGAAAGATCTACAAAGCCTAAAATACACTCATGAAAATAAATTATATACATAATTATCTCTCACATATGAAATAAGAGATAATCTTTATTGTCATTTTAAACATTTTATTGATTAATGTTCAGCAAAGAAAATTGAATGAATCATCTCGAATATGAGTGAAGCATAGAGGTTGAAAAATATACTATGTCTTCTGTGAAAGGAGAGACAAAAAGTTCTATCTGGTTGTGTTTGAACTTCCTATGAAGATCATGATAATCCAGTATGTGTTATACAGCCGTGCATTATTTTAATAGTAACATGGTAAATTTTTATTTTCTTTCTGTAACATCTGATATGGACACTGCTATCTCTACTTTATTCTAAGCATAAAGAATTCCTAAATGACATACTCCTATACAACTAATGGGTAAAAAAAGAAATAAAGAAATTCAAAAATAATTGAGACACACAAAAATAAAAACACACCATTAAAACCAAAACTTATGGGATACAGCAAAAGTAATTATAATAAATGCTTGAAGTGATAAATACCCCATTTATCCTGATGTGGTTATTATGTATTTCATGGCTGTATCAAAATATACCATGTACTCCATAAATACATACATCTACTATATATATATATATATATATATATATATATATATATATATATATATTTGTGGGTAGTATGTACCCATAAACATTAAACATATAAATAGTTTTAACAGGAAAGTTTATAGTAATAAATTCCTACATAAAAAAGAAAGATGGCTGGGTGTGGTGGCTCATGCCTGTAATCATAGCACTTTGTGAGGCTGAGGTGCGCAGATCACCTGATATTGGGAGTTCTAGACCTGCCTGACCAACATGGAGAAACCCCGTCTCTACTAATAATACAAAAATTAGCCATGCATGGTGGTGCATGTCTGTAATCCCAGCTACTCGGGAGGCTGAGGCACAAGAATCACTTGAACCCAGGAGGTAGAGGTTGCAATAAGCTGAGATCGTGCCATTTCACTCCAGTCTGGAGTGAAAAACAAGAGTGAAACTCGAAAGGAAGGAAGGAAGGAAGGAAGGAAGGAAGGAAGAAAGAAAGAAAGAAAGAAAGAAAGAAAGAAAGAAAGAAAGAAAGAAAGAAAGGAAAGAAAGAAAGAGAAAGAGAGAAAGAGAGAGAGGAAAGGGAAGCGGAAGGAGGAAGGAAAGAAGGAAGGAAGGCAAATAAATAAGTTAGTGTTATACTTCAAGAAACTAGGAAAAAAAAGAACAAACTAAGCCCAAAGTCAAAAAAGAAAGGAAATAATAAAGATAAAAGAAGAAATAAATGAAATAGAGACTGGATAAACAATAGAAAAGATCAATAAAAAAAGAGTTGGATTTTTTGTAAACATAAAGTCAGCAAACTTTTAGCTAGACTAGAACAAAGAAAGGAAAGACTCAAATAACATTTATTTTTGAGATAATGGGGAAGAAACTATTACTGATACCACAGAAATATAAGGATCATAATAGACTACTATGAACAATTATACACCAATAAATTTGATAACTTAGAAAAAATGAATAAATTTCTAGACATATACAACCTACAGAGACTAAATCATGATGAAATAGAAAATCTGAACAGACAAATCACAAGTAAGGAGGTGAATCATTAATAAAAACTTTTGCATCAAATAAAAGACCAGGATCTGGTGGTTTCACTGCTGAATTATACCAAACATTTAAATAATTAATACCAGTTCTTTTCAAATTCTTCCAAAAAGAATTGAAGAGGAAGGAAAGTTTTCAAACTCATTTTATGAGGCCAGCATTACCCTGATACCAAAGCCAGACCAGTATACAAAAAAAAAAAAAATTACAGGCCAATACCCATGATGAACATAGATGCAAAAATCCTCAACAAAATATTAGCAAAGTGAATTCACCAGCACACTGAAAAGATCATTCACCATGATCAAGTGGGATTTATCTCTGGAATGCAAGCATGGTTCAATTTACATGAATTAGTTAAATGTGATACATCACATTAACAGAATGAAAGACAAAACCATATGATTATCTCAACAGATGCAGAAAAGTCATTTGACAAAACTCAATACCTTTTAATGATAAAAACTCTTAACAAATAAGGTATAGAAGGAATGTACCTCAACACAATAAAGACCATATATCACAAACTACAGCTGACATTACATTCAGTGATGAAATGTTGAAAGCTTTTCCTCAAAGATCAGGAAAAGGATGCTCATTTTTGCCACTTATATTTAACATAGTAATGGAACTCCTAGATAGAGTTAGGCAAGAGAAAGAATTTTAAAATATCCAAATAGAAAAGAAAGAAGTTAAATTCTCTCCTTTTGCAGATGACAGGATCTTATACATAGAAAACCCAAAAGATTTCAACAACCACCACAAAAAACTAATAAACAAATTCCATAACATTGAAGGATACAAATTCAACACACAAAAATCAGTATAAAAAATATTCCATGTTCATAGATTGAAATAATAAACATTGTTTAAAAAAATCCATACTACCCAAAGCGATCTATAGATTCAGTGTAGATGCTTTGAAAATTTCAATGACATTTCTCACAGAAATAGAAAAAAAAAGGCTAAATTCATATGAAGCCAAGAAAGACCCTGACTAGCCAAAGCAATCTTGAGCAAAAAGAACAAAACTAGAGGCATCATACTACCTGATTTTAAAAGCTACTATAGGCTGGTCACAGTGGCTCATGCCTATAATCCCAACAAGCCAAGAGGACTGCTTGAGCCCAGAATTTCAAGACCTGCCTGGACAACATAATGAGCCCCTATCTCTACAAAAATAAATCAAATGGGCATGATGGCACATGCCTGTAGTCCGGACTACTAGGGAGGCTTGGGTAGGAGAATCACTGGAGCCCAGGAGGTTGAGGGTGCTGTGAGCCCTGTTCATGCCACTGGACTCCAGCCTGGGCAACAGAGTGAGATCCTGTCTCAAAAAAAAAAAAAAAAAAAAAGAGAGGAGAGGAGAGGAGAGAAGAAATCTACTACAAAATTATAGTAATCAAAACAGCATGGTTTTGGCACAAAAACGAACACATAAACTAATAGAAAAGAATAGAGAGCTCAGAAATAAATTAACATATTTACAATTGATTGATTTTCAGCAAAGATACCAAGAAAACACAGTGGGAAAATAAGAGTAACTTCAACAAATGATGCTAAGAAAACTGAATATCCACATGCAGAAGAATCAAATTAGTCCCTCATCTCACACAACATACAAAAATCAACTCAGAATAGATTAAAGACTTAAATGTAAGACCTGAAAATATAAACTTCCTAGAAGAAAATACAGGTGAAACTCTCCCTGACATTGGTCTGGGCAAAGACTTTTTTATATATAATCCCAAAAACAAAGGCAATAAAAGCAAAAATAGACAAATAGGATTCCATCAACCTAAAACGCTTCTAGAAACACAGCAAAGGAGACAATCAACAGAGTCAAAAGACAGTGTATGGAGTGAGAGAATATATTTGCAAATCATATGTCTCATAAGGGGTTAATATCCAAAATATATAACGAACTCAAACAACTCAATAGTAAGAAAACAAATACCCAGATTAAAAATCGAACAAAGGACCTGAGTAGACATTTTGCAAAAGAAGACATATAAATGGCCAACAGATATATTTTTAAGATGCTCAACAGGCTTTACAAAAAATTGTTCAACATCACTAATCTTTTGGGAAATGCTAATTAAAGCCACAAAGAAGAATTCCTTCTCACTTGTTAGAATGGCTAATATCAAAAAAAAAAAAAGATAACAAATGTTGGTAAGTATGTAGAGAAAAGGGAGCCCTTTTACACTGTTGGTAGGAATGTAAATTAGTACAGCCATTATGAAAAACAGGGTGGAGGTTCATCAGGAAATATAAAAATAGAACTATCATATGATCCAGCAATCCCACTGCTAGGTATATACCAAAGGAAATAAAATAAGTGTGTCAGAGATATCTGCACTTCCATGTTTGTTGCAGAACTCTTCACAATAGCCAAGATATGGAATCCACCTAAAAGTGTGTGTGTGTGTGTGTGAATATATATATATAGTATTGGTGTGTGGTGTATGTGTGTATACATATGTATATGCATATATATGCGTGGTCTGTGTGTTTGTGTATATATATAGAGAGAGAGAGAGGGAGGGGGGAAGGGGAGAGAGATAATATATATTATGCAGTATTTGTCTTTCTTTGACTGACTTATTTCACTTACATAATGTCGTCCAGCTTCATCCATGTTGTTGAAAATGGCAGAATTTCTTTCTTTTTAAAGGATGAATAGTATTGGAGCATAATATATATACTACATACTAATGGTAGGTGTGTAATATATATATACACTATATACTAATATACCAATACTATTCAGCCTAGTAATGAAGTATTACTAGGATGAAGTATTACTAGGCTTAAGTATTAAGCCTAGTAATTAAGTATTGTTTCCCTCTATTTATCCATATGTTCTCATCATTTAGCTCCTACTTATAAGTGAAAACATGTGGCATTTGGTTTTCTGTTCTTGTATTAGTTTGCTAAGGACAATGGGCTCCAGGTCCATTCATGTCCCTACAAAAGACAAAATCTCATTCCTTTTTAGGGCTGCATAGTATTCCATGGTGTATATGAACCACTTTTTCTTTATCCAGTCTATCATTGGTGGGCATTTAGGTTGATTCCACGTCTTTCCCATTGTGGATAGCGCTGCAATGAACATATACATGCATGTGTCTTTATAATAGAACAATTTCTATTTATTTGGGTATATATCTATGAATGGGAATGCTGGGTTGAATGATGCTTCTGTCCTTAGGTCTTTGAGAAATTGCCACACTGTCTTCCACAATGGTTGAACTAATTTACTCCCCCACCAACAGTGTATAAGCATTCCTTTTCTCCACAACCTCACCAGTATCTGTTAATTTTTGACTTTTTTAGTAGCCATTCTGACTGGTGTGAGATGGTATCTCATTGTGGTTTTGATTTGCATTTCTCTAATGATAAGTGATGTTGAGATTTTTTCATGTGCTTATTGACCACATGTATGTTTTCTATTGAGAAGTGTCTGTTCATGTCATTTGCCCACTTTTAATGGGGTTGTTTTTTCTTGACAATTTGTTTAAGATCCTTATAGATGATGGAGAGTAGACCTTTGTCAGATGCATAGTTTGCAAAAATATTCTTCCATTCTGTAAGTTGTCTGTTTACTCTGTTGATAGTTTATTTTGCTGCACAGAAGCTCTTTAGTTCTACTAGATCCCAATTGTCAATTTTTGCTTTTGTTACAATTGCTTTTGGGATTTTCATTATTAAATCTTTGCCCATGCCTATATCCTGAATGGTATTACCTAGGTTGTCTTCCACGGTTTATATATATATGGTTTATATGTATTTTTATATATAGTTTATATAGTTTATTTATATATAGTTTTATAGTAAAAAATGGTTTTACATTTAAGTCTTTAATACATTATGAATTAATTTTTGCATATGGTGTGGGGAAGGGGTCTAGGTTCAGTCTTCTGCATATGTTTAGCCAGTTATCACAGCACCCTTTATTGAATAAGGAATCCTTTCCCCATTGCTTGTTTTTGTTGATTTTGTTAGAGATCAGATAGTTGTAGCTGTGCAGTCTTATTCCTGCAATCTATTCTGTTCCATTGGTTCATGTGTCTGTTCTTGTACCAACACCATGCTGTTTTGGTTATTGCAGCCTTGTAGTATAGTTTGAAGTTGGGTAACATGATACCACCAGCTTTGTTTGGGGGTTTTGGGGTTTTTGTTTTTGTCATTGTTGTTATTGTTGTTTGTTTGTTTTTTGCATAGAATTTCCTTGGCTATTCAGGCACTTCTGTGATTTTGTATGAATTTTAAAATATATTTTTCCAGTTCTGTGAAGAATATCAGTGGTAGTTTAATGAGAATAACATTGAATCTAAAAATTGCTTTGGGCAGTATGGCCATTTTAACAATATTAATTCTTCCTATCCATGAGCATGGAATATTTTTCCATTTGTTTGTTTAATCTCTGATTTATTTGAGCAGTGTTTTGTAGTTCTCCTTGTAGACATCTTTCACCTCCCTAGTTAGATGTGTTCCTAGGTATTTTATTCTTTTTTTGTGGCCACTGTGAATGGGTATTCATTCGTGATTTGGCTCTTGGCTTGACTGTTGTGAGTGGTATAGGAATACTGGCTACTTTTGCACATTGATTTTGTACCCTGAAACTTTGATGAAGTTGTTTATCAGTTTAAGAAGTTTCTGGGCTGAGACAATGGGGTTTTCTGGATATAGGATCATGTCATCTGCAAAGAGAGACAGTTGGACTTCCTCTCTTCCTATTTAGATGTCCTTTATTTCTCTCTCTTGACTGATTGCCCTGGCCAGAACTTTCAATACTATGTTGAATAAAAGTAGTGAGAGAGGGCATCCTTCTTTTGTGCCAGTTTTCAGGGAGAATGCTTCCAGCTTTTGCCCATTCAGTATAATGTTGGCTGTGGGTTTGTTATATATGGCTCTTATTATTTTGAAGTATGTTTCTTCAATGCCTCATTTTTTGAGAGTTTTTAACATGAAGGATTGTTGAATTTTATCAAAATACTTTTCTGCATTTATTGAAATAATCATAGTTTTTGTCTTTAGATCTGTTTATGTGATTAATCATGTATATTGATTTGCATATCTTGAATGAAATGTGCATTTCAGGGATGAGTCCTACTGGATCATGATGAATAAGTTTTTTGATGTGCTTCAGGATTGAGTTTGCCAGTATTTTGTTGACGATCTTTGCACTGATATTCATCAAGGATATTGGCCGGAAGTTTTCTTTTTTGTTGTATCTCTGCCAGGTTTTGGTATCAGAATGATGATGGCCTCATAGAATGAGTTAGGGAGGAGTCCCTCGTTTACAGTATTTTGGAATAGTTTCAGTAATAATGGTACCAGCTCTTTGTACATCTGGTAGAATTCACTGTGAATCTGTCTGGTCCTGTGCTTTTTTTGGTTGGTAGGCTATTTATTACTTCCTCAATTTCAGAACTCATTATTTGTATGTTCAAGGATTCAATTTCTTTTTGCTTCAGTCTTGGGAGGGTGTATGTGTCCAGGAATTTATCTATTTCTTCTAGATTTTCTACTTTATGTGCATAGAGGTGTTCATAATATTTTCTGATGGTTATTTGTATTTTGGGGGGATTCAGTGGTAATATTCCCCTTATCATTTCTGATTGTGTTTATTTGAATCTTCTCTATTTTATTCCTTATTAGCCTAGCTAGCAGTCTATTTTATTAACTTTTTCAAGAAAAAAAAAACGGCTCCTGGATTGCTGATCTTTTGAATGGTTTTTCATGTCTCTATCTCCTTTTGTTCAGCTCTGATTTTGGTTATCTCTTGTCTTCTGCTAGCATTGGGATTTCTTTGCTCTTGGTTCACTAGTTCTTTCAGTTGTGATGTTAGGTTGTTAAATAGACATTTTTATAATTTTGTAATGTGGGCATTTAGTTCTTTAAATTTCCCTGTTAACACTGCCTGAGCTGTGTCCCAGGGATTCTGGTACATTTTATCTTTGTTCACATTCATTTCAAAGAACTTCTTGATTTCTGGCTTAAATTCATTATTTACCCTAAAGTAATTCAGGAGCAAGTTATTCAATTTTCATGTAGGTGTATGGTTTTCAGTGAATGTCGTAGTCTTGAGTTCCAATTTGATTGTGCTGTGGTCTGAAAGACTGTTTGTTATTTCAGTTCTTTTGCATTTGCTGAAGAGTGTTTTATTTCTGATTACTTGATCCATTTTACAGTAAATATCTTGTGGTAATAAGAAGAATGTGCATGCTATTGTTTTTGGGTGGAGAGATCTGTACATATCTATCAGGTCCATTTGATCTAGGGCTGAGTTCAGGTCCTAAATATCTTTGTTAATTTTTCTGTCTTAATGATCTAATATTGCCAGTGGGGTGTTAAAATCTCCCGTTTTGTTTTTTGTTTTGTTTTTTTGTTTTTTTTTTTTAGATGGAGTTTCACTCTTGTTGCCCAGGCTGGAGTGCAATGGCGTGATCTCAGCTCACCACAACCTCTGCCTCCCAAGTTCAAGTGATTCTCCTGCCTCAGCCTCCCAAGTAGCTGGGATTACAGGCATGCACCACCACGCCCAGCTAATTTTGAATTTTTAGTAGAGATGGGGTTTCTGCATGTTGGTCAGGCTGGTCTCGAACTCCTGACCTCAGGTGATCCACCCACCTCAGCCTCCCAAAGTGCTGGAATTACAGGCATGAGCCACCACACCCAGCCCCTCCCACTGTTATTGTGTGGGAGTCTAAGTCTCTTTGAAAGTCTCTAAGAACTTGCTCTATAAATGTGGGGTGCCCCTGTATTGGGTGCATATATATTTAGGATAGTTAGCTCTTCTTGTTGAATTGAACCCTTTACCATTATGTAATTCCTGTCTCTGTCTTTTTTGAACTTTGTTAATTTAAAGTCTGTTTTGTCAGAAACTAGGATTGCAACTGCTGCTTTTTTATGTTTTCCATTTGCTTGGTAGATTTTCCTCCATCTCTTTGAGCCTATAGGTGTCATTGCATGTGAGATGGGTCTCTTGAAGAGAGCATACAAATGGCTCTTGATTGTTTATCCAGCTTCTTCATCTGTTTTATTTTTAATTTGTCTCTTTTAATTGGAGCATTTAGCCCATTTACATTTAAGGTTAGTATTGTTATGCATGGATTTGATCATGTCATCATGATATTAGCTAGTTATTTTGCAGACTTTTTTATGTTGTTGCTTTATAGTGTTACTGGTCTATGTACTTCAGTGTGTTTTTGTAGTGGCTGATAACAGTCTCCCTTCCATATTTAGTGCTTCCTTCCGAAACTATTGTAAGGTAAGGTGGTAATGAATTCCCTCAGCATTTGCTTGTCTGAAAAGGATCTTATTTCTCCTTCACTTATAAAGCTTAGTTTGACCAGGTATGAAATTCTGGGTTGAAATGTCTTTTAAGAATGTTGAATATTGGCCCCCAATCTCTTCTAGCTTGTAGAGTATCAGCTGAGTGGTCTGCTGTTAGTCTGATGGGCTTCCCTTTGTAGATGACCTGGTCTTTCTCTCTAGCTGCCCTTAACATTTTTTCTTTCATTCCAACTTCAAAGAATCTGATGATTATGTGTCTTGGGATGATCTTCTCATAGAGCATCTTACTGGGGTTCTCTGCATTTCCTGAATTCATATGTTTGCCTGTCTTGTTAGGTTGGGGAAGTTCTCCTGGATGATATCCTGAAGTATGTTTTCCAACATGGTTCCATTATCCTCATCTCTTTCAGGTACCTTAATCAGTTACAGGTTTGGTCTTTTTACGTAATCCCACAGTTCTTGGAGGTTTTGTTTATTCCTTTTCATTCTTTTTTCTGTGTTTTTTTCTGCCTGTCTTATTTCAAAAAGACAGTCTTCAAGCTCTGAACACTGTTCTGCTATTAGTACTTGTGATTGTGTCATGAAATTCTGTATTAAAATTATGAAAAGTTTGTATTGCATTTTTCAGCTCTATCAGTTCAGTTACATTCTTTTCTATACTCGTTATTTTGTCTTTCAGCTCCTGCAATGTTTTATCATAATTTTTAGCTTCCTTGCATTGGGCTACAATGTGCTCCTTTAGCTAACTGAAGTTCATTTTTATTTACATTCTGAATTCTACTTCTGTCATTTCAACCATCTCTGCCTCAGCCCACTTCTGAACCTTTGCTGAAGAGGTAATGCAGTTATTTGGAGGAGAGAGGGCACTCTGGCAATTTGAGTTTTTGGCATTCTTGCGCTGATTCTTTCTCATCTTTGTAGACTTATATACCTTCAATTGTTTATGTTTCTGACCTTTTTATTTTATTTTTCTTTTAACAGTCTGGCCACTTTTCAGTAGGGCTGTGGCAATTTGCTGGCTGTCCACTCCAGTCTCTAGTCACCTTGGATTTTCCAGTACCTGGAGGTATCACTAGTGAAGGCTGCAGAACAGCAAAGATGTCAGCTTGCCCCCCTTCCTCCTGGAGCCCTGTCCCAGGGAGGTACAGACCTGTGGCTGGTCTGAATATACCTGAAGAAGGTGGCTGGCAACTCCTTTTAGTAGGTCTCACCCAGTCGGGAGGAACAGGATTGAGGACCTGCTTAAAGAAGAAGTCTGGCCATGCTTTTGTAGGGCAGCCATGCTGTGCTGGGGTACCACTTTCACCCTGATTGGCTTGGGCTCTCCAAAGCCTGGCAGCTAGAACAATTAAGTCACCCAAATAGCAAAGGTGGTAGCCCACCACTCCCCCTGGGAACTCTGTCCTGGGAAGTTTTCAAATCTCTGTCAGCCAGAGAACATCAGTGGGAGTGGCTGGAGGCCCCTGTTTGGATGTCCCACCCAGTGAGAAGGAATGGATTGATGTGATAATTAAGCATCAACTTGATTGGATCAAAGGATGCAAAGTATTGTTTCTATGTGTATATGTGAGACTGTTGCTAAAGAAGGTTAACATTTGAGTCAGTGTACTCAGAAAGACAGTCCTACCCTCAATCTGAGTGGGCACGATCTAATCAGCTGCCTCCATAGCCAGAATTATAAAGCAGGAAGAAGAACGTGGAAAGACTAGACTGGCTGAGTCTTCTGGCCTCCATCTTTCTTCCATGCTGAATACCTTTTGCCCTCGAATATTGGACTCCAAGTTCTTCAGATTTGGGACTCTTGGACCTTTGACCACAAACTGAAGGCTGCACTGTCACATTCCCTACTTTTGAGATTTTAGGCCTCAGACTGGCTTCTTTGTTCCTCAGCCTGCAGATGGCTTATTGTGAGACTTCACCTTGTGATTGTGTGACTCAATAATTCTTAGTAAACTCTCCTTTATGTATACACATCTATCCTATTCATTCAGTCCCTTTAGATTACCTTGATTAATACAATCAGGGACCCACTTAAAGAAGCAGTCTGGCCATGATTTGATACAGAAGCTGTGCTGTGCTGGGGGATCCCTTCTGCCCTCGGTCAGTTTGGGATCTCCTAAGTCCACAGTCTGGAATGGCTGCATTATCCAAACAACAAAGATGGTAGCCCACCCCTGCCCCTGGAAACCCTGTTCTGGGTAAAGGTGACATTGTTGCCAGTGGTTGGCTGGAATTCCAAGCCAGTGGGTCTTATCCTGTCAGAAGCCATGGAAATGGGACCTACATACCATCACTGCTCTGCCCCTTGGATTCAGCCCCTTCCCAGGGGAGGTCCAACCTCCCACCTTGCCAGAGTTGCAGTCACTTTTGCCAGGAAGCCTGGAACCAGAATATGTAAAGCTCCTGGGCCTCTGTGTGTGCCTGAGCAGCTGCTCCGCCAAGACTCCACACAGTTCTGTGTATCAGACTGAAGGCCCTGGTAGAGTGGATTCATGAGGGATCTCCTGACCCAAGAGTGATCTTTTGGGGGTTGCAAAGATCCACTGGAGAAGCATTGTTTCCCAGGGTTGCCCATTCACTAACCACTTCCCCGGATGGAGGAGGTTCCCCTGGCTCTGTGTCACTCCCGGGTGGGCTGTCATCCTGTCTCGCTTTTCTTCATTTTCTGTGGGTTGTTTCCTTGATTAGCCCCAATGTGAGTACCTAGATGTTTCAGTTGAAGGTGCTGTATTTACTTGCCCCTTTCATTCCTCTCTGTGAGAGCCACACACCATAGCTGCTTCTAGGTGGCCATCTTGGCCCAAATCCCCAGCATTTTAAAGCAGATTAAGAATTGTCAAATTCTTCCTTAGGGTAGGAAGGACTCAGAACTACAATGCTTTGAGTCAAGACTTCTTCCTCCTCCTGATTCTTTCTTTATTGAAAAAAAGATCAACAGGAAAGACAACATTAAGTACTGTCACTTGAAACTTAGCATTTATTATTCCCTAATTTTGCACTCCACCTCTCCTGTCTTGACTACTTCTGTATCTGACTTGACTGATGACCAGAAATGAAGTGTAAGCAAATTCTACTGGAAGAATAATATAGCCAAGGTTCAGAGAGAGAGCAGAGTGTTATTTGGAAACCACTCTGTTCCATTCATGACAGCATGAAAATTAATCATTAATGAGCTATTCTTTTATTTGCAAACATGATGCCACTGATTCAAGACCAGGCATTACCTCTGAATTAGTTTTTTGTAAGTAGGGAATGACTGTACAGAATCTTTCACAATATTGCTCATTCCTTTATTATCAGCAAGTTACTATCAGCAAGTTGCAGTTTGGCTGCCTAGGATAAGTGAAGTCTGTAACTATATACCAGTACATCAAGAATCTTTATTTTTAATGTAAAGATGGCTTTAATAAAGTAGTTGAAGGAAGCAGTTAAGATTAAGGTAGATTCACTGCCAGGAGGAAGCAAGTAGGAGACTATTGGAAGCAATATTAACAATTATTAAGGCAGAACAATCATATGTAGGACTTGAAAATAAATGGCCACAAGCCAGACACTACGATTACATTGTTCTGATGGGTGCCAAGACTCTAAATTGTAACAATTCAAATGAAGTTGGGTTCTGAGATAACATTTTAAGAAACAGTGGGTAAAGGATGAGTAAAGAAAAAAGGAAGACACTGATGTTCACATTTTTGTTTTTATTTTGTCTGCATGCAATTCTTGACCACTGATAGTCTCTATTGATTGCCAAGCACTAAAGATAGTAAATAAATAAACTTGGAATATATGCATAAACATCAACTGACTTTGATTTGTAAATTTAAGCAAAAAAACTATAATTATTTAATTTCTTTGTCTTTTCTTTGAAATACCAGTTTTGCATTACAGTTATGTTCTCAAAATATGGTATATTAAAGCGTATTGACATTTAAGGGACTTAAATTGTTTAATAACATGATCATTTCCAAATACCATCTCTTACCTGTACTACCTTTGATTTATAATCACCACAGAGCAGCCAAAGTGACTGTAGCAAGCTTTCGTTAGAGTGCCACCAAAATATCTTGTTCTTTGGATGAGAATAAATTATAAGTTTTGCCAATATTGTGTCGTACATGGAGAAGTGGATTTCATAGGCTAAGCAATGAGACTATCATGTTTTCTCAAAAATTGGGAGACTGTATACACATGAGATAGCGAAAGGGATAACTATATGGGCAAAAGTTTATTGCATAGAAGATATCTAAGGTTCTCTCTCCTCCAAAATCCTTTGATCATAAACCTCCATGAATGGAAGATATAACCAAAGAAACTCTAACTCTTTCAGTACAACATCTGAGAGTAATTCACCCTTAGAATCCTAATTCAGAAAACAGAGTGGCATAATATATTAAAGTGAGGGTATTTCAAGATCTTATTCATGGTTTGCCAAAACATAAATGAGTATACATATCAAAAGTTATTTTCAGCAGTTAGCAAAAAGACATTATTTGGCCAATGAAATGAAATCAAGACACTCAAGCCAACCATTTTGTTTCTCCCCAAAATTCCAACTTGCCCAATGCCTGAAGACAAGCTGACAATCCTCAATTTGTAGAAAAAGATTGATCAGGAAGGTCCCTGTACCTGTAGGTGAGATATATAGAAAGAGATATCTCCTAAGCAACCCTAGGTAATAATGTCTGCCTTTCCATATCTCAAAGGATTGATCACAATGAATGAAGTATTAGCACTGTTTTTTTTTTTTTTGAGATGGAGTCTTGCTCAGTTGCCCAGGCTGGAGTGCAGTGGCACAATCTCGGCTCACTGCAATCTCTGCCTCCCAGGTTCAAGTGATTCTCCTGCCTCAGCCTCCCGAGTAGCTGGGACTAAAGATGTGTGCCACCATTCCCAGCTAATTTTTTTTTTTTTTGTATTTTTAGTAGAGAGGGGGTTTCACCATGTTAGATAGGATGGTCTCAATCTCCTGACCTCGTGATATGCCTGCCTCGGCCTCCCAAAGTGCTGGGATTACAGGTGTGAGCCACCATACCACCAGTATTAGCACTTTAAACACTTCTGTTATTGTTACATGGCCTTTATTTAAATGTATAAAATGCCTAAAGCCTTTTTCTAAAACTAACTCCCAAAAAGTACATTCTTCGTAAGCAATAAAATGCAGATTGTTGTTGTTGTTTGGTTTTGAAGGGGAAAATGGTGAATAGGAGGCAGGACTAACTTGCAGCTCCCACTCTGACAGACACAGCAGCATGTGGAGACCACATCATGAACTTTTGCTCCAAGAACTACTGCAGAAACATACCAGGAAAGCCAAGAGAATCCACAGACCCTTTGAAGGAGGCAGATTGCTTCTTCAGGCCTATGGGACAACCAAGGAATTGTGAGCCTGCTTGCTTTCCCAGCTGGGAAGCTTGCAGCCTGGGGAAAGTTCTCAGCCATGCTCACTGGCTTCCTGGAAATAAACTTGGTGCTGCTGGTGGTGTGTGGTGGGAGTGAGACCAACATGTCAGGCTGTGGGCTGTATGGGGGCTGGGTGAGGCCTGTGGCTGCCAACTTTCCCCCACTTCCTTGGAAACCTGTGTGACACAACAGAGGCAGCCATGATCCCCCTGAGAACATGACTCAGTTAGCCTGGTAACCACACCTCCATTCCCCACAGCAGCTGCAGGAGAGCCTATACCCAAGGCGAGTCTGAGCTCACCTTACCCTGCTCCCACCTGATGGTCTTTCTCTACCTGCCCTGGTAGCTGAAGACAAAGGACATAATCTCTTGGGAGCTCTATGGTCCCACCCACCACCTGATTCTCCCTACACTACCACAGCTGATGTACTCTTGAAAATGCCACCTCCTGGCTGGAGGCCAACCAACACAAAATCAGCACACTTAACAAAAATGCAACCAAGGACCCTCACAGAGTCTGCTTCACTCCCCTGCTACCTTCACTGAAGCAGGGGCTGGTATCCATGACTGAGAGACCTGAAGATGAATCATATCACAGGACTCCTTGCAGACACTGACCAGTACCAGTCTGGAGCCCCATAGCTCCACTGAGTGGCCAGATCCAGAAAAGAAATAACAATCTCTGCAGTTTGGCCCTCAGGAAGCCCCATCCCTAGAGGGAATGGGAGAGCACCACATCAAAGGAACACCCATGGGACAAAAGAATCTGAACAGCAGCTTTTGAGCCCCAGAGCTTCCCTCTGACAAAGTCTACCCAAATGATAAGGAACCATAAAAACAATTCTAGTAATATGACAAATCTAGCTACTTAACTCCCCCAAAAGATCACACTAATTCACCAGCAATAGATCAAAACCAAGAAACCTCTGAATTGCCAGAAAAAGAATTCAGAAGGTCGACTATTAAGCCAATCAAGGAGGCACCAAAGAAAGGTGAAGTTCAACCTAAAGAAATTTTTTAAAAAATGATACAGGATATAAATGGAAAAATCTCCAGTGAAATAGATAGCATAAATAAAAAACAATCACAACTTTTAGAAATAAAGGACACAAAGAATTGTATTGGAAAGTGCACTGGAAAGTCTCAGCAATAGGATCAAACAAGTAGAAGAAAGGACTTCAGAGCTCAAAGACAAGATTTTAAAATTAACCCAATCCCACAAAGACAAAGAAAAAAGAATTTTAAAAAATGAACAAAGCCTCCAATGAGTTTGGGATCATGTTAAACAACCAAATCTAAGAATAATTGGTGTTCCCGAGGAAGAAGAGAAATCTAAAAGTTTGGAAAATATATTTGAGGGAATAATCGATGAAAACTTCCCTGGTCTTGCTAGAGATCTAGACCTCCAAATACAAGAAGCTCAAAGAACACCTGGGAAATTCATCACAAAAAGATCATCACCTAGGCACATAGTCATCAGGTTATCTAAAGTCAAGACAAAGAATTTTAAGAGCTGTGAGGCAAAAGCATCAGGTAACCTATAAAGGAAAACCAATCAGATTAACAGCAGATTTCTCAGCAGAAACCCTACAAGCTAGAAGGGATTAGGGTCCTATCTTTAGCCTTCTTAAACAAAACAATTATCAGTCAAAAATTTTATATCCAGCTAAACTAAGCTTTATAAATGAAGAAAAGATACAGTCTTTTTCAGACAAACAAATGCTGAGAGAGTTCGCCACTACCAAGCCAGCACTACAAGAACTGCTAAAAGGAGCTCTAAATCTTGAAACAATTTCTTGAAACATGCCAAAATAGAATCTCCTTAAAACATAAATCTCCCACGACCTAAGAACACACAATGAAAGAAAATCAAGGTATTCAGGCAACAAATAGCATGATGAAGAGAATAGTACCTCACATCTCAATACTAACATTGAATATAAATGCCTAAAGACTCCACCTAAAAGATACAGAATGGCAGAATGTGTAAGAATTCACCAACCAAGTATCTGCTGTCTTCAAAAGACTCACCTGACACATAAGAACCCACATAAACTTAACGTAAAGGTGTGGAAAAAGATATTCCATGCAAATGAACACCAAAATTGAGCAGGAGAAGCTAATTTTATATCAGACAAAACAACCTTTAAAGCAACAGCAGTTAAAAAAGACAAAGAGGGACATCATACAGTGATAAAGGGACTAGGCCAACAAGAAATTATCGTGATCTGAAATATGTATGCACCTAACACTGGAGCATCCACATTTATAAAACAATTACTACTAGACATGAGATATGAGATAGACAGTAACATAGTAATACTGAAGGACTTCAATACTCCACTGACAGCACGAGACAGCGCATCAAGACAGAAAGTTGACAATGAAGCAATGGACTTAAACTGTACCCTAGAACAAATGGACTTTGATATTTACAGAACATTCTACCCAACAACTGCAGAACACACATAATTTTTATCAGCACATGGAACATTCTCCAAGATAGAATGATAGAATGACCATATGATAGGCCGCAAAATAAGTCTCAACAAATTTAAGAAAATCAAAATTATAGCAATTACTCTCAGACCACAGTAGAATAAAATTAAAAATCAACACCAAAAGGAACCCTCAAAATGATGCAAATACATGGAAATTAAAAAACCCACTCCTGAATGTTTTTTGGGTCAACAATGAAATCAAGATAGAAATTTAAAAATTCTTTGAACTAAATGATAAAAGTGACAAAACCTATCAAAACCTCTGAGATACAGCAATGGCAGTGCTGAGAGGAAAGTTCATAGCATTAAATGCCTACATCAAAAAGTCTGAAAGATCACAAATAGACAATCTAAGGTCACACCTCAAGGAACTAGAAAAACAAGAACAAACCAAGCCCAAACTTAGCAGAAGAAAAGAAATAACCAAGATCAGAGCAGAACTAAATGAAACTGAAAAAAAGTTGTTTTTTTAATAGAAAAATAAAATTGATAGACCATTAGTGAGACTAGCCAAGAAAAAAAGAGAGACTATCCAAATAAGTTTAATTAGAAAGGAAACAAGAGATATTACAACCGATACCACAGAAATACAAAAAAATCATCCAAGGCTACTATGAACACCTTTACCTGCATAAACTAGAAAACCTAGAGGAGATGGATAAATCCTGGAAATATACAACCCTCCTAGAATAAACCAGGAAAAAAAATAGAAATTCTGAATAGATCAATTACAAGCAGTGAGATTGAAATGGTAACTTAAAAGTTACCAAAAAATAAAAGTCCAGGACTGGTATCAGTTGTAATATCTCTATCAGACATTCAAAGAATTAGTAAATTCTATCAGACATTCAAAGAAGAATTAGTACTGATCCTATTGACACTATTCCACAGAATACAGAAAAAATGGAATCCTCCCTAAATCATTCTATGAAGCCAGTATCACCTTAATACCCAAACCAGGAAAAGACATAACAAAAAAAGAAAACTACAGACCAATATCTCTTATGAACATAAATGCAAAAATCCTTAACAAAATCCTAGCTAACTAAATCGAACAGCATATCAAAAAGATAATACACCATGATCAAGTGGATTTCATACTAGGGATGTGAAATGGTTTATCATCTACAAGTCAATAAATGTGATACACCACGTAAACAGAACTAAAAACAAATATCACATGATCATCTCAATACATGCAGAAAAAGTATTTGACAAAATCCAGCAATCTTTTATGATTAAAGCCCTCAGAAAAATCATATCTTCAACCTACTCATCTGACAAAGGGCTAATATCCAGAATCTACAATGAACTCAAACAAATTTACAAGGAAAAAACAAACAACCCCATCAAAAAGTGGGCGAAGGACATGAACAGACACTTCTCAAAAGAAGACATTTATGCAGCCAAAAAACACATGAAAAAATGCTCGCCATCACTGGCCATCAGAGAAATGAAAATCAAAACCACAATGAGATATCATCTCACACCAGTTAGAATGGCAATCATTCAAAAGTTAGGAAACAACAGGTGCTGGAGAGGATGTGGAGAAATAGGAACACTTTTACACTGTTGGTGGGACTGTAAACTAGTTCAACCCTTGTGGAAGTCAGTGTGGCGATTCCTCAGGGATCTAGAACTAGAAATACCATTTGACCCAGCCATCCCATTACTGGGTATATACCCAAAGGACTATAAATCATGCTGCTATAAAGACACATGCACACATATGTTTATTGCAGCACTATTCACAATAGCAAAGACTTGGAACCAACCCAAATGTCCAATAACGATAGACTGGATTAAGAAAATGTGGCACATATACACCATGGAATACTATGCAGCCATAAAAAATGATGAGTTCATGTCCTTTGTAGGGACATGGATGAAGTTGGAAATCATCATTCTCAGTAAACTATCACAAGAACAAAAAACCAAACGGCATATTCTCACTCATAGGTGGGAATTGAACAATGAGAACACATGGACACAGGAAGGGGAACATCACACTCTGGGGACTGTTGTGGGGTGGGGGGAGGGGGGAGGGATAGCATTGTGAGATATACCTAATGCTAGACGACGAGTTAGTGGGTGCAGTGCACCAGCATGCCACGTGTATACATATGTAACTAACCTGCACATTGTGCACATGTACTCTAAAACTTAAAGTATAATAAGAATAATAAAAAAAAAAAGAAAAATCATACCTTAAGGTAATAAAAGCCAACTATGACAAACCCACAGCCAACATTATACTGAATGGGGAAATGTTGAAAGCATTCCCCCTGAGAACTGGAACAAGACAAGGATGCTTACTTTCACCACTTCTATTCAACATAGTACTGGAAGTTCTAGCCAAAGCAATCAGACAAGAGAAAGAAGTAAAGGGCATCCAAATGGGTAAAGATAATTCAAACTGTCACTGTTTGCCAATGACATGATTATATAACTAGAAAACCCTGAAGACTGATCCCAAAAAAAGCTCCTAGAACTGGTAAATGAATCCAGCAAAGTTTCAAGATACAAAATTAATGTGCACAATCAGTAGCCTTGCTATATACCAACAGCAACCAAGCTGAGAATCAAATCAAGAACTGAACCACTTTTAAAACAGCTGTAAAAAATAAAATAAAATAAGGTTTGTAGCAATGTTCTTAACCAATGAAGTGTAACGGTCTCTACAAGGAAAACTGCAAAACACTGCTGAAAGAAATCATAGACAACACAAAGAAATAGAAATACATTCCATGCTCATGAATAGGTAGAATCAACATTGTGAAAATGACCATACTGCCAAAAGCAATCTACAAATTCAATGTAATTGCCATCCAAATACCATCATCATTATTCACAGAACTAGAAAAAAACAATCCTAAAATTCACGTGGAACCAAAAATGAGCCCACACAATTAAAGCAAGACTAAGCAAAACGAGAAAATCTGGAGGTATCACATTACCTGATTTAAAACTATACTATAAGGCCATAGTCACCAAAACAACATGGTACTTGTATAAAAACAGGCATATAGACCAATGGAACAGAACAGATAACACAGAAATAAAGCCAAATTATTTACAGTCAACTGATCTTTGACAAAGCAAACAAAAACATAAAGTGGGGGAAGGATACCCTATTCCACAAATGGTACTGGGATAATTGGCAAGCCAAATGCAGAAGAATAAAATGATCCTCATCTCTCACCTTATGCAAAAATCAACTCAAGGTGGATCAAAGACTTAAATCCAAGACCAGAAACCATAAACATTCTAGAAGATAATGTCGGAAAAACCCTCTAGACATTGGCTTAGGCAAAGAGCTCATGACCCAGGAACTTAAAAGCAAATGCAACAAAAACAAAGATAAATAGATGGTACCTAATTAAACTAAAAAGCTTCTGCACAGCAAATAAAATAATCAGCAGAGTAAACAGAGAACCCACAGAATGGGAGAAAATATTTGCAATCTGTATATCTGAAAAAGGACTAATATTCAGAATCTACAATGAACTCAAACAAATCAGCAAGAAGGAAAACAAAAAATCCCATCAAAATGTGGGCTAAGGACATAGACAATTCTCAAAAGAAGATATACAAGTGCCCAACATATGAAAATATGCCCATCACTAATTATCAGGGAAATGCAAATCAAAACCACAATGCAATACCACCTTACTCCTGCAAGAATGGCCATAATCAAAAAATCAGAAAATAATAGATGTTGGCATGGATGTGATGAAAAGTGAACACTTTTACACTATTGATGGGAATGTAAACTAGTACAACCACTATGGAAAACAGTGTGGAGATTTCTTAAAGAACTAAAAGTAGATCTAACAAAAGAACTAAAAGTAGACCATTTGATCCAGTACTCCCATTCCTGGGTATCTACCCAGAGGAAAAGAAGTCATTATATGAAAAAGATACTTGCACATGCATATTTATAGCAGCACAATTTGCAAATTGAAAAATATAAAACCAGCTTAAATGCCCATCTATGATGAGTAGATAAAGGAAATGTGGTATGTACATAATGAAATACTACTCAGCCATAAAAAGGAACAAAATAATGGCATTTGCAGCGACCTGGATGAATTGCAGACCATTATTCTAAGAGAAGTAACTCAGGAATGGAAAACCAAACATCATATGTTCTCACTCATAAATGGGAATTAAGCTATGAAGATGCAAAGCCATAAGAATGACACAATGGATTGGGAACTCAAGGAAAAGGTGGGAAGGGGGTGAGCGATAAAAGACTACCCACTGGGTACAGTGTATACGGCCCGGGTGATGGTGCACCAAAATCTCAGAAATCACCACTAAAGAACTTATTCATGTAACCAAACACCACCTGTTCTCCAAAAACCTATTTAAATAAAATAATAATAATAAGAGAAAATGCAGATTGTTATAATACCACCTTATTGAAGCAGTGGTCTTCAGATTTCTTACTGCTGGTTTTCTTCTCCTTCTACTTCTCCTTCTCCTCCTTTTCCTTCTTCTTTTTTTTTTTTTTTTTTTTTTGTTTTCTTTTGTTTGTTTGTTTGTTTTTGTTTGAACAGCGTCTCACTCTTCAACCCAGGCTGGAGTGCAGTGGCATAATCATAGCTCACTGCAACCTGAAATTCCTGGCCTCAAGTGATTCTTCCACCTCATCCTCCCAAAGTGCTGGGATTATAGACATTAGCCACCATGCTCTGCCTGGTTCCTTCTTTCTGATCTTATCACTGGAGACTCTCATCCCCTGTAATTTCTATCTTCCTTGCTTTATTTTTTCTGCTCTTTTGAACTCACTTTTTCATTCTCCATATCTTGCCACCATCTCATCAAATAGTTTTTCTCCCTTCATCTAAGATGGATTAAAGATTTAGAAGTATCTTTATGATAAAGTGTTGTTACATTAAATATTCCTTATTTGTATACATAGAATTTTCTCTCAATAGATTTGATCAAAAAAGGTGGTCTTTAAAACTTTATGTAAAATTTCACAGTCAAGTCTTGAATTTTTCAGTTAATCTTGACAGACAGAAATCCCATTTCTATCTTAATACTCAATGTTAAAGTATTACATTACTAATAATTTTGCACCTGCACACTGTATTAGTATTGAGTCGCACAACCAAAGTATGAAATCCTATTAAATCTTGTTTTCCTTTCATTACGCAAAAGGCAGCATTGACAGCATATTTTGTCAACATTGAATACTGTGAACAAAGAGTACTAAATTACATTTCTTAATCCATGACACCACCTTGAATAACATAGTGTTGAGAAGTTATGTAAATTTTATAGGGAAATAGTAGAATGCTATGAACAGAGTATGTTGGTAACTAACTAGTGGCTTAAGTTTTAGGCAACAACTGTAGCTAGAAAAGCTTTTCATCTGCTGTCTATAATATAGTGATTGAACACCTCTCAACTTCAGACCTCCCACCATCATTTTGGCAGTCTGCAAAATTTCCCTTGCATCATCAAAATGCACTCTAAATGGGGTTCTCTTTAAAGACCACCCATGAGTTACAGCTGGTATAAAATGCAGCTGATTGGTGCAATTTACATTCATATGTAGTGCAAGGTGGGACTAGACCTATGTGCCTTTGGATGGCTTGCTTAAAATTGCCTTATTCTTTGTAGGTCAAAGTGACAAATAAGAAGAGCCGAGATCCCTCAGCTTTCTCTCTCCAAAATCTGTCTGAAGACTGTATATAGTTTCTAATCCAAGCTGGAACATTTTTCAGCATTAAAGAGGGTGCTACTAATAATTTCACTCAAAATAAACTGAGTCTGTTTGGGGCAAGGAACAAACAAGGCAAAAAGGGGAATAAGAAAGAAAGACCTACAATTCTAGACTCCTGTGCCCACAATGATTTGGCATGAATCTACTATCACCATGTCATTGATATTCCATTAATAACCCACTGATTGATGTTGCTTTGGTTTACAGATGCTAATTAATTGTTATTGGTTATGTGATTGCAACCTATACTAGGCCTTATCTCCCAAGTCATAATTTAGTTAAATAAATATTGTAAGTTCGTGTCTGAGGCACCTATAACAAAACACAGATTAACAAGAAAAAAGCATACAAATGTTTTTAATGTAAGTTTTACATGACATAGGAACCATTAGAAATTAAGACTCAGGCCAGGCACAGTGGCTTACGCCTGTAATCACAGCACTTTGGGAGGCCAAGGCGGGCGGATCACCTGAGGTCAGGAGTTCAAGACCAGCCTGGCCAACATGGTGAAACCCCATCTCTACTAAAAATAAAAAATTAGCCAGATGTGGTGGAACGCACCTGTAGTCCCAGCTACTCAGGAGGCTGAGGCAGGAGAATCGCTTGAACCTGGGAGGCAGAGGTTGCAATGAGCTGAGATCATGCCATTGCACTCCAGCCTGGGCAACAGAGTGAGACTCCGTCTTGGAGGAAAAAAAAAAAAGAAATTAAGACAATGAAACAGGAAAATCTATATTTTTATGCTGAGGTTTAATGAAATGTGGACAGTTGTGTGGACAGATAATTGGACAAATGGGGTCTGATCTAACAGTAATAAACTAGGGTGATCTTAACAAGGTCTGTTTGTTCAGATTCTTCTCTGTGTCCTACGTCTTCAGAGATAAGGACATCCCTTTCTTCTAGATTGGGCAACTCTCACATGAGGATCTTATGATCTGCTTTAGAGAAGGTCAGAGAATTTTTGTGGCCTGCTTCAGCAGAGAAGGGTCAGTTAAAAGTCTGAGTGGGCTTCCTGCTTTTACTCAAATGCCAAGGTGCTATATTTTGGGGTAGCATGTCTTGAAACCCATTAATATGTAGTATAAAGCTTTTTTATACATCTTAATTTCCTATTATATTTTTCTGTGGCATAGAGATTTTGCCTATATTTAAACCCTACAAGATTAAGTGCAAACTGTCTCTTTTTTCTACTTATATGTAAGTAGAAATATCGCAAATAAGCCAAATGTTTTTTTTATTTATTTATTTAGCTTTCTCAGTGCCCTTTGCTTCCTTTCATATTCTATCTTCAAACACCTCATTTGTCTTCCTTTCACAAGCTCAGGGAGAATTAAATTATTAAATGAGTCAGTTTAAAATGTCAACAGAAAATCCTTTCCTTTCTCTTCATTGATTCTGGGCCTTTTCAAACCTCATCCAAAATATATTTGCATACTTCATTTCTATTGGCTCAATGAAACAACTGGACTTGGGTTTGACACTAACAATGTAATTTTAACCCAGAAATAAAGCTTAAAATTGTTGGCATTACAGAAGACTGGTATTCTTTTGAAAATACGCTGCTCTGTGAGAATCTTGTATAATTGAGATACATTAATCAATCAAATATTAATTGAGCAACCAACATGGCAGAAGACGAGGATAAGTACAGCATCGCATGGTAGGATGGCTGGACACAAGGTGTCAGAACATGAGTGGGAGGCACCAGGAGCTACAATGGGAGATTGGTTATATATGGGGGGACTGATCTAATAACATTAATGATCATGAGAGCCAGGCTTCTCAGTGTTAGGGGAAGAAGTCACAATATGAAAAGTGGGAAATCTAGAATGAACTGTATGTTTGAATTGGAATTGGAGGTATAGTATCAATTCCTGATTTTTAAAATATCTAAATAGATTTCAAATAGATGTGAAAATGTGTTTATGTGCATATTTACATATGCATATTTAATGAAAATATATTAAAATATATTAAATAACATGTATTATTGTATATGAACATATATATATTTTATAAACATACATAGATATGTTTATCAAAAGAATGAGGGCATTAGAGAGATAACTGATTCCTGATCACCACAGCTGGTAAAGATCCCTCTAAACTCTGAATCCTCTTGGTGATTTATCCTAATTTAATAGAAATAATGATGGCCTGCTTTGTGCCATACATATTTGCATGCCCATTTCCCCCTCAACACATGGACCACGTCTTTTAGATTTTTTAGGTCTTTCTGAATGATTTAGAACTCGATGGTTCTTGGACATAATAGATTCCCAGTAAATGATACAGGAAATAAGAAAAGAAAGGAAAGAGAAAGTGAGCCCTCCAGATTCTTGTCTTTTAAAATATGTATTTAATAAGATGTGCTTAACTAAGTTCTCATACATAGGAAATCATATTAGAAATCATGTGTTATTGCCAAAAATATGACATAACTATATAGAAAAAGAGTTTCCAGCAGGTAAATCAGGCTCGGCCGGTAGACCTTGACTTATCTGGTTCACCTGCAGCGAGCTACCATTTTAGCATTCACCCTGGTGTCACTTACCAGTAGATACAGAGAGAGCCTACACTGAAACCTTCTACACTATTCTACCCAAGAATTTCATTACCTGCTTTCCCACTCACCTAACTATCTAACATCTTCCTTCTTATTCCCCTGAAAATAAATTTTAAGTCTTCATGGAATTAAAAATTAGTATGTCTCAAAATCTTTGAGAACTCTTGACATAGATTAGGTCTTAGATACACCCATCCCATCAATGACTCTCTGATGAAAAAACAATTAAGATGAGAAGCACAAGGGCTAATCATAAATGACACAATTCTCCCTTCTACTTGATACTTTAATATTGTTACTGACTGATCATGATTTTATTCAGTGCAGTGTCCCCCAAATATTCAAACAAAATTATGGAATGTCAGGCATAATTTTTATTTACTGAATACCAAGATTGAGTATAAATGCTATATGCACATCCAGTCACTTTTAAGAAATGTTTGTGTCTCCTAGTGAAGTTGAATAAGAAAATCTGTGTTGCCAAATTGCTATAAAAGTATATGTAGAAAATATTGGACAAGAAGTTTAATATCCACTAGTTTGTGGATTTATGGGTTAAGATCACATAAAGGAAAATTTGGTACACCCAATGCTACTACAATTATAATTCTGGCTTTATATCATATTCATGAAAGCATATTTATCAAAGGTCTTTGAATGTTATAAACTTATTTTGCAGGTGGTAAAACTAAGACAAAGTTTTATTATTGCACAAATTATTTAGTACAAAGTTTAAAATTTGAGTCCATTGTTCTTTTCACTACATTATATATTTAGTTTCATATTGGCTTTGGGTGTGCTTTTATTATAGTCAGCACATGTGAAATCTTTTTTTGCTTTGATGATAACTACACTTCATAAAAAATAGCAAAGTAATAAGCATCTCAACACAGCAACAATTTATTTAGGTATTGATCTTAGATCCATGGTCACTTGAAAATCCTTTGTCAACATGAAAAACTAAGATTGACTTGTGCCTGAAGAATATGTATTCTTTTTTATGTAGAAGATAAATATGTATCATAAATATGTATCAGTTTGTCTGTTTAATTTGAAGCTATTATTTTCTTTGTTGTTACCATTTTTGTTCATGTCAGCAAAATGAACATTATTCAAAGCTTTCAACTTTTAAAAATTTTATGAAATGATCAATGCACTTTTTGTGGTGAAATATAAAAGGCAATGACAACTTGACCTACCAGTAAACAATTCTATATCTTATTTCAATCATGACTCACAAATCTTCAATTATGAGTATAAAGAAGACCTACAAAAATAATTGCTAGCATTTTCCTTTTGATATTAATGCATCCTACATTGAGTATTGTCTTGCATAAATTAAAATCAATGTTAATAATAAAGTTAAATTTAAGCTATGTAAAACAGCCCGGAAAAGACAGTCATCAATTATTATCTTGCAAAAATACTGTCTTATTAGTCATTTTGGTATGTAATTGATACTATCCTCTCTGCTTACAGCACCCTCAGCTCTGTTTCCTCATGGAGTGTTTAATAAAATTATGAAGGCAGCCAATTTATGCAGAAGTTTCTACATATCTATTCAACTACCAGAATTACTTGCTTGACTGAGGTAATACCACAAACATAATACTTAAGTCATGAGGTTGTTCTGAGAGCTCCTCAATTTCCTGAGGTAGAACAACTTTTTTATCTAATAAAGGAAAAAATCATACAGATATTTGGATTAGTCATTTATGTTATGAACATCTGCATCTAATCTCTTGCATCAGATCCACGTTACTGCATTCTCAAAAGTGAATTTGCAGTTCTTTGCCTTGTAATTTTCTGTTTTTGTGTACTTCTTCTTAATGGTAAATGGATTGGACATTATCAGTGTGGTATCCCTCATTCTAAGCCCAGTGTCTGGCACAGCAGAAGTATAACTTAGAGTTTGTAGCACAATGTTTACTGTTTACCACAGCATTCATAATACTCTTGATACTGGAATATATGTGATATGGTTTAGCTCTGTGTCCCCACTCAAATCTCACCTTGAATTGCAGTTTCCATAATCCCCACATGTTGTGGAAGGGACCTAGTGGGAGGTAATTTCATCATGTGGGCAGTTACCCTCATGCTGTTCTCGTGATAGTGAGTTCTCATGAGATCTGTTGGTTTTACAAGGGGCTTTTCTCCCTTTTGCTCAGCACTTCTCTTTGCTGCTGCCATATGAAGAAGGACATGTTTGCTTCCCCATCTGCCATGATTGTAAGTTTCCTGAGGCCTCCCCAGCCCTTCAGAACTGTGAATCAATTAAGCCTCTTTCCTTTACAAATTACCCAGCCTCAGGTATGTCTTTATTAGCAGTGTGAGAATAGACTAATACAATTTGTTATCAATATTAGAATGTGTACTGGGTAAACTCTCAGTATGGGATAGATGAATGAAACAGAAGTATTGATGGAGTATATGTATCATTCATCTTTGAAACTATATAAGCCATTTAACTTCTATTTGTAATTAAATGTTGTAGTTATAATGTGAGTTGAACAATAATTTTTGCAACATCAGCAAATATTTTTAAACTCTAGCCTTCTTATTTCAAGCAATAGTAATATTCTGGTATAATTTAAAATGTGTATAATTTTATGATACTCATTGTGCTAGCATTTGATTTGGACTCTTAATTATACACTTGTGATTTTTTTTAAGTTCAAGGGTACATGTGCAGGTTTGGTATATAAGTAAACTCATGCCATGGGGGTTTGTTGTACTGATTATTTTGTCACCCAGGTGTTAAGCCAAATACCCATTAGTTATGTTTCCTGATCCTCTCCTTCCTCCCACCCTCCACCCTCAGGTAGGCCTCAGTGTGTGTTCTTCCCCTCTATGTGCCCATGCGTTCTCATGATTTAGCTCCCACTTAAAAGTAAGAACGTCTGGTATTTGGTTTTCTGTTCCTGCATTAGTTTGCTAAGGATAATGGCCTCCAGCTCAACTCATGTTCCTGCAAAGGACATGATCTTTTCTTTTTATGGCTGCATAGTATTTCATGGTGTATATGTACCACATTTTCTTTATCCAGTCTACCGTTGATGAACATTATGTTGATTCCATGTCTTTCCTATTGTGAATAGTGCTGCAATGAACATACATATGTGTCTTGATGGTAGAATGATTTATATTCCTTTGAGTATATGCCCAGCAATGAGATTGCTCAGTCAAATTGTAGTTCTGTTTTTAGTTCTTTGAGAAATCACCATACTGCTTTCCACAATGGCTGAACTAATTTGCATTCCCATAAGCAGTGTATAAGTATTCTCTTTTCTCTGTAACCTCACCAGCATCTGTTATTTTTTTGACATTTTAACAACAGCCATTCTGTCTGATGTGAGATGGTATATCATCGTGGTTTGGATTTCATTTCTCTAATGATAAGTGACATTCAGCTTTTTTTCATATGTTTTTTGGCTGCATGTCTTCTTTTGAAAAGTGTTTGCTCATGTCCTTTGCCCACTTTTTAATGGGGTTGTTTATTTCTTGTCCATTTGTTTAAGTTCCTTGTAGATGCTAGATATTGGACCTTTGTCAAATGCTCTCAAATGAGAGCATTCCCCTTGGCTTTTCTCCCATTCGGGAGGTTGACTGCTTACTCTGTTGAGAGTTCCTTTTGCTGTAAAGAAGCTTTTTTTTTTTTTTTTTGAGATGCAGTCTCGCTCTGTCGCCCAGGCTGGAGTGCAGTGGGGCAATCTTAGATCACTGCAACCTTTGCCTCCTGGGTTCAAGCAATTCTCCTGCCTCAGCCTCCCGAGTAGCTAGGACTACAGGCACATGCCACCACGCCCAGCTAATTTTTATATTTTTAATAGAGACAGGGTTTCACCATGTTGGCTAGGATGGTCTCAATCTTTTGACCTCCTGATCCGCCCTCCTCAGCCTCCCAAAGTGCTGGGATAACAGGTGTGAGCCACCGCGCCTGGCAGAAGCTCTTCAGTTTAATTAGATCCCAAATGTCAATTTTTGCTTTTGTTGCAATTGCTTTTGGTGACTTCAACATGAAATCTTTGCCAGTTCCTATGTCCAGAATGTTATTGCTTAGGTGGTCTTCCAGGGTTTTTATAGCTTTGTCTTTAATCCATTTTGAGTTTATTTTTGGATGTGATGTAAGGAAGGGATCCAGTTTCAATCTTCTGTATATGGCTAGCCAGTTATACCAGCACCGTTTATTGAATAGGTAGACCTTTCCCTATCACTTGTTTTTGTCAGCATTGTCAAAGATCAGATACTTGTCGGTGTTAAGTCCTTTTTTCTGGGCTTTCTACTATGTTTCATTGGTCTATGTGTCTGTTTTTGTGTCAGTACCATGCTGTTTGGTTACTGTAGCCCTGTAGTATAATTTGAAGTCAGCTAGCATTATGCCTCCAACTTTTTCTTTTTGCTTAGGATTGCCTTAGCTATTGGGTCCCATTTGTGGTTCATATACATTTTTAAATAGTTTTTTCTAGTTCTGTGAAGAATGTCATTGGTAATTTAATAGGCACAGCATTCTATCTATAAATTGCCCTGGGCAGTATGGCCATTTTAATGACGTTGATTCTTCCTATCCATGAGCATGGAATATTTTTCCATTTGTATGAATCATCTCTGATTTCTTCCAGCAGTGTTTTGTAGTTCTCCTTGTAGGTATCTTTCACCTCTCTGGTTGGCTGTATTCCTAGATATTTAATTCCTTTTGTAGCAATTATGAAAAAGATTGTGTTCCTGAATTGGCCCTTGGCATGACTATTGTTAGTGTATAGGAATGATGGTGATTTTTGTGTGTTAATTTTGTATCCTGAGACTTTGCTGAAGTTTCTTATCAGCTTCAGGAGCTTTTGGGCCAAGACTATGGGGTTTTCCAGATATAAGAACATGTCATCTGCAAACAGGGATCATTTGAATTCCTCTATTCCTATTTGGATGCCTTTTATTTCTTTCTCTTGCCTGATTGGTCTAGCCAGGACCTCCAATGCTATATTGAATAGGAGTGGTGAGAGAGGGCATCCTTGTCTTATGAAGGTTTTCAAGGGGAATACTGTGATATTTAACATATCTTTAGATATTGGAATGAGAGCATTCCCTTTGGCTTTCTTGGTAAATATCTAATAAGGAAGATAGATTTTGAATGTTAATTTACATTCTATTAGTAACACACCACATGACAATTTTTTTTCTTGCTGTTGGCTAGGATCATTTTAGACCTCTTGTATGACCCTGTGAGAAACAGACAAACCTGGCCAGGTGCAGTGGCTCACGCCTATAATCCCAGCACTTGGGAGGCTGAGGCAGAAGGATCACTTGCAGTCAGGAGTTTCAGACCAGCCTGGCCAACACAGTGAAACCTCGTCTCTACTAAAAATACAAAAATTAGCCGGGCATGGTGGCAGGCACCTGTAATCCCAACTACTTCAGAGGCTGAGGTAGGCAAATCACTTCAACTGAGGAGGCAGAGGTTGCAGTGAGCTGCGTCACTGCACTCCAGCCTGGGCAACAGAGTGAGACCCCATCTCAAAAAAAAGAAAAAGAAATAGACAAACCTGTTTTATTGATTGTCACAAACCACATAAGTTAGTGAGTTAAAAAAATAAAATAATTCTGGCAAACAGTGAATCCCAGTCTTTCCTACTATATAGGTCATGAAAAATTATGTCTGCTTGAATTCACCAATCATCTTAGTCTTAACATAAGCATTTTTTTCATTTCAACTATTTTTATTTACAATTTTAAAAAATATTTAATATTATATTGCAGTAGTCAAAAGAACATAAGTGAATATCATAAAATCTTTCTTTTGGTTTTGTATATTCCAGGCTATCAGGGTTATCTCTGTCAATATCAATGACTTTTAGAGAGCATTATACATATACGAGATGTGGAAGACAAGTACTGGACATGTACTGACCAAAACAAGCATTCTAAGTTGGCAAGGAGCAGCGGCTTACATCTGAAATCTCAGTATTTTGGAACACTGAGACAAGAAGATTGCTTAAATACAGAAGTTTGAGACCAGCCTGTGAAACACAGTGAGAACCTGTCTCTACAAAAAAAAATGAATTATTAGACAGGTGTGGTGATGTGCAGCTATAATTCCAGCTACTCGGAAGGCAGAGGTGGGAGGATCACTTCAGCCTGGGAGATCGAGGCTGCAGTGAACCATGACCACATCACTGCACTCCGGCCTGGGAGATAGAGCAAGACCCCATCTCTTTAAAACAAACTCTCAATAAACTAGGTATTGATGGAATGTATCTCAAAATAATAAGAGCTATTTATGACAAACCCGCAGCCAATATCACACTGAATGGGCAAAAGTTGGAAGCATTTCCTTTGAAAACCAGCCCAAGACAAGGATGCCCTCTCTCACCACTCCTATTCAACAAAGTATTGGAAGTTCTGACCAGGGCAATCAGGCAAGAGAAAGCAATAAAGGGTATTCACATAGGAAGAGAGGAAGTCAAATTTTCTCTGTTTGCAGATTACATGATTGTATATTTAGAAAACCCCATCATCTCAACCCAAAATCTCCTTAGGCTGACAAGCAACTTCAACAAAGTCTCAGGATACAAAATCAATGTGCAAAAATCACAAGGATTCCTATACACCAATAACAGACAGACAGCCAAATCATGAGTGAACTCCCATTCACAATTGCTACAAAGAGAATAAAAACCTAGGAATAAAATTTACAATGGATGTGAAGGACTTCTTCGAGGAGAACTACAAACCACTGCTCAAGGAAATAAGAGAGGACACAAACAAATGGAAAAACATTCCATGCTCATGGATAGGAAGAATCAATATTGTGAAAATGGTCATAATGCCCAAACTAATTTATAGATTCAATGCTATCCCCATCAAGCTACCATTGACTTTCTTCATAGATTTAGAAAAAAACTACTTTAAATTTCATATGGAACCCAGAAAAAGCCCACATTGCCAATACAATCCTAAGCAAAAAAGAACAAAGCTGGAGACATTGCACTACCTGACTTCAAACTATGCTACAAGGCTACAGTAACCAAAACAGCATGGTATTGGTACCAAAACAGATATATAGACCAATGAAACAGAACAGAGGCCTCAGAAATAACACTACACATCTACTACCATCTGATCTTCGACAAACCTTACAGAAACAAAGAATGGGGAAAGGATTCCCTATTTAATAAATGGTGCTGGGGAAACTGGCTAGCCATATGCTGAAAACTGAAACTGGACCCCTACCTTACACCTAATACAAAAATTAACTCAAGATGGATTAAAGACCTAAACATAAGAACTAAAACCATAAAAACCCTAGAAGGAAACCTAGGCAATACCATTCAGGACATAGGCATGGACAAAGGCTTCATGACTAACACACCAAAAGCAATGGCAACAAAAGCCAAAATTGACAAATAAGACCTAATTAAACTAAAGAACTTCAGTACAACAAAAGAAACTATCATCAGAGTAAACAGGCAACCTACAGAATGGGAGAAAATTTTTGCAATCTATCCATCTGACAAAGGGCTAACATCCAGAATCTACAAAGAACTTAAACAAATTTACAAGAAAAAATGGCAACCACATCAAAAAGTTGGTGAAGGGTATGAACAGACAATTCTCAAAAGAAGACATATATGCGGCCAACAAACATATGAAAAAATGCTCATCATCACTGATCATTAGAGAAATGCAAATCAAAACCACAATAAGATACCATCTCATGCCATTTAGAATGGTGATCATTGAAAAGTCAGGAAACAATAGATGCTGGAGAGGATGTGGGGAAATAGGAACGCTTTTAAAATGTTGGTGGGAGTGTAAATTAGTTCAACCATTGTGGAAGACAGTGTGGTGATTCCTCAAGGATCTAGAACCAGAAAGACCATTTGAACCAGCAATCCCATTACTGGGTATATACCCAAAGGGTTATAAATCATTCTACTATAAAGACACATGCACACATATGTTTATTGCAGCACTGTTCACAATAGCAAAGAGTTGGAACCAACCCAAATGCCGATCAATGATAGAATGGATAAATAAAATGTGGCACATATACACCATGGAATACTATGCAGCCATAAAAAAGGATGAGTTTATGTCCTTTGCAGGGATGTGGATGAAGCTGGAAACCATCGTTCTCAGCAAACTAACACAAGAACAGAAAATCAAACATCACATGTTCTCACTCTTAAGTGGGAGTTGAACAATGAGAACACACGGACACAGGGAGGGGAACATCACATACTGGGGCCTGTCGGGGGCTGGGGGGCTATGGGAGGGATAGTATTAGGAGAAATACCTAATGTAGATGACGGGTTGATGGGTACAGCAAATCACCATGTCAAGTGTATACATACCTATGTAACAAACCTGCACATTCTGCACATGTATCCCAGAACTTAAAGTATAATAAAAAAATTTTTTTAATCTAATTTAAAATTTAAGTTTCTAATGGCAGCTTTGTTATATTGATTCTTTTTCAGAAAAGATGGTTCCTTTTTTTATATTTATGTATTTATTTAGAGATGGAGCTTGGCTCTTGTTGCTCAGGCTGCAGTGCAATGGCGCGATCTCGGCTCACTGCAACCTCTGACTCCCGGGTTCAGGTGATTCTCCTGCCTCAGCCTCCCGAGTAGCTGGGATTACAGACATGCGCCACCACACCTGGCTAATTTTGTATTTTTAGTAGAGACAGGGTTTCTCCATGTTGGTCAGGCTGGTCTCAAACTCCTGGCCTCAGGTGATCCGCCCACCTCAGCCTCCCGAAGTGCTGGTATTACAGGCATGAGCCACCGTGACTGGCCAGATGGTTACATTTTTAAACTCCCATTTATTAAGAATTCTGGCTGGACAAAGCCAATTTCTTATTATTGAAAACTCTAATCATAAATCAACCTATAACATTTGAGTTCCATTTTGCTGAAATGATTTTGAAAAAAGTTAAAACAACGATAATTTGGTAGTGTCCATAAAGATTCCTGGACTAAAATAGAATTAAATCATAGATATTTCTAAGGCTATAAAGTAAAAAGTTATTCCATGAAAAAATATGTTAATAATAAACCAGCCAATCTGTTTAAAAAGAATATATGTAATTGAAAATATCGTGATGCAACAAAGTATGTCTACACCATTTCTATCTAGAATTCTGTATTATTTGGGGCACAGCATAATTTTTACACATCTAGTTGATAAATTTATTTCTTATGTTAGAGAAGGATAAACAGAACACCTTGGTTAACATTTGGAATCAAAGTTCAAATACATCTTCCAAGATCACTTGGTCCTGCTGCAGATCATGCTCCCTTCCACCCTTATATGTGCATGGCTCAGCTTGACCTCAAATTGCCTTGAAGTCAATGACAGTTCTGCACACTAAGAAAGCAAATTGGTCCTTTGATCATAGCTATTCACTCTCACAACAGGGAAAGGCTAAAAGAGTAAAAGAATTACTCAGCTGTTAGAGGAAAAAGTTTTGTTTAATTCCAAAAAGATGTTGAAAAAAGTGAAATAAAACAGACTTATTCCAACTTTTAGGCTCACAGTTATCATTTTAAATCATTACTGAAAAATTTATTGAACCCAAAACATGTTTAGTGAATTATTATTGTTAATTCATGTTGAACCACTTTGGAGAAAATCCTCAGAATGATCTCCTTTCCTGCTTGCTCAGGAAATACCTGGGTTGAAAAAAAATCAATTTCATCAATAAACATATGTATGCATGTGCCAACATAAAGGTGGCAAACTATTAGATTCTCCCAAATCTGTACAAAAACAAAGTTAGCAGCATACCAGGCCTCCTAGCAGTCTGTGTTTCCCACACTAGAGATTTTTTACTGACAAGAAGCTATGATTTGTGTTACCAAAAAATGTCAGCTCCTAATTTGGATGAAGCTGAGGTGAATTATACATAGCTCATTAGCAACAGTGTGGTCTACAGTGTATGAAGGATCTCAACAAAATTCAACCACTGACATGGTAAGTGCTTTGAATAAGTCAGTCATCATTCCTCTCCCTCAGTTTATGCATTTAAAAAAATAGGGTGTGTAGTGAACTCGTTATCAATGTGTGATGTGTACCTGTAAATTATTTTAGTTTCTTTTAGCAAAAACATCAAACAAAGAGAACATATTCCTGTTCGTCTATAGTGACCATTATTTAGTTTACTTTGAAGCCAAAATGTGGTTCTTCCCACATTTTTCAGCCTCCCCGAGTCACTGCTGCCCAGCTGTTTCTGTCTGGTTTGTTTTCTAAATGATTATTTGTAATAATTTGCTAGTCACCTCTTAGAGAATATTTTATATCCTTTTCTATCTAGAGAACTAACCCCCAAAAAAGCTGGGGAAGTGGGGATAGGGTGCTGTCTGCATCATTTTAACACTTGTATCAAGAAGTGGGAAATTTCCAAAGAGGCCACAGTTCCTTCTCTTTTAGGGAACAAAGATGGGATTGGGGCTAGTTCCCTGATCTCCACTGAGAGCTCTCTCTCTCTCTCTCTCTCTCTCTCTCTCTCTCTCTCTCTCTCTCTCTCTCTCTCAAGATTTTACCTATTGTTTCTTAATAGGTAAAAGCTTGTACTCCTATAGAGAAATCCAAGCATGGACTAGAGCTAGGACTAGAAATAGAAAAATAAAAAATGACACAAAGCAATGTAGAACCATGAGACAAACAAGGACAGATAGTTCAGCTAAGATACCAAAACAGCCAGGTATCATAGAGTGCTTAAGTTCTAAGTGGAGGAACCACTGGGCTAAAATGAAGTTTATCAGATGAAATTCAAAATCGTGAAAGCAGTGAAGCCAAAGACAGCTAAGGTCATCTGTAAAAGAAACAGTACTGAGAATAATGACAGGAATTCTAGACCAGCTATCTCTCAAATACATTCTACTGGTAGCAAAGAAATGAAACCAGAGAATAAATGTGACTTGTTCTATAAAAATGAATCATCTCGTCTGGCAAGGCAACTCAAAACACCTACTTCAACCTTATATTGTTTAATTCTATGGTAACCAAAAGTTCCATATTACATGTATTGTCAAGCAACATAAACAGTTTTTTGTATAATAGAATTGTTATGTAATGAGATGGAGCTAAGACTGGCAATAATAAGAGCCCACTATACATGAAAGGTAAGCCTATACCGCATTCCCAACCTGTCTTTCTCAGGGAGGCTTGAAGAACATTTTATGAAGGAAGAAAATCCATTAGAATTGACTTTCTTGAGAGATTCCAGTAGCAAAGATTTTGAAAAGCTAAAGCATAAGCAGAGAAACTTAGTCTGAGCCACAGAAGGAAAACAAGACCAATAAAATTTTCATGAACCAAAGTCTGCTTGTCTTGGACATTTTGCAAATGGAAAACATTGCATTATATTAAACCTTAAGTTGTTTATTTAAGAGTGATATTTAACATTTTGAATTTACACCATCACCATTTCATAAATATCACAGCCAGTCCATTTAAACTTCTTCCCTCATTCTCATACCAACAGGAAAGCTGAATAGGAAAAACATATCTAGCCAGCTACAGGTAATTTAATTTTTTATTGAAAAATCAAATCAAAAATTTAGGACTGTGGGCAAGGGATAGGAAACAAGAAGAGTAGATCTAAAAGTAATAGGGAACAATATATATCTTTTGAGGATGTGGTCAAAATGACCAGAGGCGGACCATTATAGCTGCCACCCATAATTGAAAATACTGAAGTTGTCCAATTTTGAGTAATCTCATCCATAGCAAAAACCCATGGAATGCCAGCTGTCATTGTTTTGGCACAGACAGTATTGTTTCTTCTCCTTCCAGGCCCACACATCTCCTTTGCTTTCCTTGGTTATTTTTATAAGCCAACAAGCCCTCCTTACAACTCTCCCTCCTTACAACTCTCTGAAGTGTGGTCCCTTTGAGATTTCCTACCTATTAATACCTTTTTTACACTTCTATGAGAATAGCTAAAATTTACTGGGCAGGAGAATTTATCCTTATTTATTCTAAAGGTAATATAAAAGAGATTCTAAGGCAGGGTCTCCACATTTAGCCACGTGAGATGGACTGTGTACTACACAGTATCATACAACTCCATGAGATGACATTTACGTGGACAGAAATAGCACCTCCAGGAGTAAAATGTGGTGGTTCCATGCATGTGTCCATGGAAGTACAGAGAGTTTAAAAATCACATGAAACTTGTTCTCTCTTCTCAAACATCTTCTTAGTTTTCTTCTTTTAAAAAAGTGTGTAAATCACCCTTTTATTTTCAACTTGTACAGTGAATTTCCATAGAACATGGTTTTCATATTCTTTCCTGATACATTATTTAAAAAACTAAAGAGGGAAAAAATCTTAAATGTCCAATTTTCTTTACCAAAGAGAACGTTTCAAAAAGAAGAAAGGTGTTAGACACGTGCACACGTATGTTTATTGCGGCACTATTCACAATAGCAAAGACTTGGAATCAACCCAAATGTCCAACAATGATAGACTGGATTAAGAAAATGTGGCACATATACACCATGGAATACTATGCAGCCATAAAAAATGATGAGTTCATGTCCTTTGTAGGGACATGGATGAAATTGGAAATCATCATTCTCAGTAAACTATCGCAAGGACAAAAGACCAAACACCACATGTTCTCACTCATAGGTGGGAATTGAACAATGAGAACACATGGACACAGGAAGGGGAACATCACACTCTGGGGACTGTTGTGGGGTGGGGGGAGGGGGGAGGGATAGCATTAGGAGATATACCTAATGCTAAATGACGAGTTAATGGGTGCAGCACACCAGCATGGCACATGTATACATATGTAACTAACCTGCACATTGTGTACGTGTACCCTAAAATTTAAAGTATAATAATAATAAAATAAAATAAAAATAAAAAAATTTTTTAAAAGGTAGGAGAAGCCAAAAAAAAAAGAAGAAAAGTGTTTAGTGAATTTTTTACCGTTATATTCACCAGAGCTCAACATGAGCCCTCTTTTTTTTCTAATTTGCAAATGTACAAATTGCATTTCCTGAAAAGAACATTTTAATTTTGTGAACAATGTTCATTATGTTATTATGTTAAGTGGCAATTTTAATTCATCAAGTTAAATCATTTCAGAGTCTAAATTGTGCTATTCACATCTACTAATCTCAAAAGGATAAGAAAACAAAATTTTATTGGATTTAGTTTGCCTTGTCTCAATCAAACCGAACATGGATCAATTGTTAACAGGTGCTATCGTAAATCTAAAATTACCTATCTTAATGATGATCCCCTATTATATTTAAGAAAGTAAAGGACCTTGGGATTGATAGATCTGCTTTTCCTATTCCCTTAAGCAGCACTGAGAAGAAGAACCAGAAATCACAAATGCCTGAAAAATTTCACTGATGCCCCCCTTTCTGAAGGAAGTGGTCTGGTGAGCTGGAAAAGCATGCCTACAAGGCAGAGGATGTGGAATGCCCTTCTAGATCTGAAACACTGTCCCCTACAGTAGAGAGATTATATATAACACAGTAGAAGCCAAAAGAACTCCCTAAATCACCAATCGGAAGGGAGGCAGAAGAGCTCATGTATTGACTTCCACAAAAATAATTGTATCCCACAGCAAATGCTCAATGGAATTTATTAATAAAACAAAAGGAGAATAGCAAACACATACTAAAAGGCTACTCAATCTGGTGAAAGAAAATTGTAAAACCTTATGTGAACATCTTGGTTTGTTGCAATTAAGTAACACCAGAATCACCTGGAAGAATTTCTCAATTATTTTTACCTCTACTCTCGTCCCCTCATATAAAGAAAGGAAGACAGAGAGACAAATAGAGAGAGAGGTGAGTGAGGTGAGGACTGCCCAAAGGAAGGCATGGCAAAACCAAATTTGTGGGCTTGCTCTGATACAGGGTAACAATCTGGAACCCAAGAGCATCTGCCAAGGAGTAGGGATAGGCATCTGACGCCAACTCTCTCCATGGAGCACATTAGAGGGTTCTTCAGATATATCCCATGGCCCTGTACACTCCCCTGATCCAGGACCTTATGCTAGGTTTCTCTTTCTCCAACTCTCAGCCTTGTTGGGGCAGGTCCTGAGAAAACTCAAGCCTAGCTATCCGCTCTATGGGCCCACTTGGCCCACAGAAGACTGTTGAATGTTTGACTCTCACCAAATTACAGAGTACAGCTTGACCAACTGCTGGTTCCTCAATCCTTGCCTCACCAGCAGAGGCAAAACATCAGCCTGACTCCTACTGTTAGAGTTTCGAAATAAGAGATGAGCATACATCTCCTCATTTTACAAACAGCTTCAATTTTCTGAATGTTTCTTTGAATGCCCCTCAGTTGGATTGAGGAAAAAGGAATGAACCACCCTCTCCATCTTTTTTTACCCCATGAGTGAGACGAGAGGAAATGTCATAATATTACCTACTCCTAAAACTTCCCTTCAAAGAATCCACTTGAGGCTGGGCGTCATGGCTTATGCCTGTAATCCCAGCACTTTGGGAGGCCGAGGCGGGCGGATCACCTGAGATCAGGAGTTCAAGACCAGCCTGGCCAACACGATGAAACCCCATCTCTACCAAAAATACCAGAACAATTAGCCCAGCATGGTCGTGGGTGCCTATAATGCCAGCTACTTGGGAGACTGAAACAGGAGAATCCCTTGAACCCAGGAGGCTGAAGTTGCAGTGAACTAAGATCATGCCACTGCCCTCCAGCCTGGGTGACAGAGCAAGACTCTGTCTCAAAAAAAAAAAAAAAAAAAAAAAAAAGAATCTAGTTGCTAAATCTTTAGCTGTCTTCATATAGACCAGAATTGAGTAATAGTCACACATCTATATAGTCACTTCTTAAATGCATGCTGCAGAGCTATATCTAGTACATTTCTTTAGATCATGAAGTATTTATTATCCACTCGTCTCAACTTTCAGGCTTAGCCAATAGTCTGAAGAATGAGGAAAAATTATATTCACTTTATGTTACGTAATATTTCCAAGGCTTTGTTTATAACATTTGTTTATGGCCATATGTTTTAGGTTGGTCTAAATCACATTTGCTAAACTAGAACGCCTTGATTTTCTTCAAATATTGAGAAAAAGCAGAGCATCTACCTACACTAGATTTTCAAAGAGGGACCATGGATTTGAGTCTTTTGGTTTAATGATTCACTTAATTTCTTATTTTTAATGATTCACTTAAGTTCTTATTTTTAATTAGCTAAAGCAATAAGTTGTTAACTTCACAGATTTTTTAATGTCATGTAAAGAGAATCTTTTTCTATAATTCCAGATTTTCTTTTAAATTATCAAAAAAAAAAAGGTAAGATACAGTTAGGTCTATTAAATGTATCTCCTACATGCCATTTTTTTCTTTTAAAACTAAACAAAACTCTTGTCTGGAACAGAGTACGGATGCTCATATCCACAGACTTCCCATTAACTTTGGAAGCAAAAAATAAGAACTACATCTTTGTGAGAAGAATTTGGACTCTAAGCTTTGTGACTTTTAGCAAGGCAATCAATTTCTCTAGACTTCCCTTTCTTAAACATGCAACATATATGCCAGTGGCTCCTCAAAACCCGTTTTCCCTCTACCTTTTTTTTTTTTTTTTTTTTTCTGTAGAGATGAGGTCTCACTATGTTGCCCAGAATAGTCTCAAATCCCTGGGCATAAGGGATCCTCCTACCTTGGTCTTCCAAAGTGCTAGGATTACAGGCATGAGCCACGATGCCTAGCCCTTCTCTTTTCTTTTTAGGTGCACAGCTAGACTACATTTCCCAGCCCCCTTGCAATTTAATGGGGCGATATGGCTTGAGTCCTAGTCAATGGAATGGAAGCAAAAGTAATATGTGCCTTGGAGGCCTAGCTCATAAAAACCTTCCATACGTGCATGCTCCTTTATGCTCTCTCTCTTTCTGGCTGGCTAGACAGAAGATGACCCTCAGGGAGATTTTGGCAACCTTGCTAATTGAACATAAACCATGTGCCTTCTCAGAATGTTTCAATTTCCTCTTTCTTTCCAAAGATACCAATCACTGCCTGGATCACTCTGCTGCTGCCTTTGCTGGATCGTAAGCTAGCTGGAACTCCAGGTAAATTCCCACGCTTACCTGGCCCTCATGGTACATTCTTGCCCATCTCTGTGATTACACTTCTACATTTGCATGAAATGCCACACTGTACCTGTAGTGTATGGCTTCCTGAGTGGTCGCTGCAGGGCAGATGACACAACCTGAAAGCTCTGAAGAGTTAGAGCCTTTCAGGATGAAACTTGACCTCTATGAAATATGAAATAAGAAGAAACCATGGCAAGTAACTCTTTCCTCATTTCTCCCTTCCAGGAATAGTTCAAAGGTATGATTTCTCACTGGAAACCTTCCAGAGATGTGTCGTGTGTGCAGTATATACAACTATGTCTCATGCTAAAGCTGTTCCCAGTATAGTAATGCATTGCATGATCACATCGCTTTTTAATTTCCTTGCCTCATCTGTTGAAGATGTCAGAACTCTTGCCAGAGAGTCCGACAATCTCAGTTGTTCACACAGAGTTGTTATATGAACAAATACAAACATATTGTGTTTAAGCTATTCTGTATTTTTGAAGTTTCATAGCCACAGCAATTACTGTTCCCCTAAATGATACCATATCTAAGTGTGAACTTGACCCCATATTTCCTTGAGTGGTTAAGAAATGGACTGTGGAGCCACGCTGCTGGAGTTCACATCTCAGCTTCTTACTTCTGTAGTGTGACCTTGGGAAAATTACTTACCTTGTGTGGCACAATTTCTTCGCCTATAAAATGAAGACTAATAATCATCTCTATTAAAAAGTGTTGTTACAAAGATTAAATTAGGTAATGCATGAAAAACTCTTATAATAGTTCCTGGCACACAGTAAGTGGCCACTAGCTAATAACTATAATTATCATCATTATTCTAAGGTTTCTTTCAGTTAAAATTTGTTTATGATTTTATAAAATTTCTACACCACTATTTAAAAGAACATGGTAGTTCTCTTGCCTTTGTTTCATGGTTTTCTCTTTTACATCCCCTCCCCACCAACAGCACCCTTTTCAAAAGAGAATCTATACAGTCATTTGTAGGACACACCCCGTTTTATTACATTATGGTAATATCAGAGTAAAGCTGTGTAATTCATAAGTACCCACTCTCAAGTTACTTCCATTTATCATAGTTAACACAACAATCTGACTTTCATAATTATCTAAAACTTCATTTACTTTGTCCCCTAATCCTTCACTAGAGGACTAAAAAAAATAAAAAGTGAATTTTTTCCTTGAGGGGGACTTCCTATATATTTGGATTCTTCCAATGTAATCCCTATTTCCAGGTCAAAACTGTTCTCTTCATGACCACTCTTACCTTGGCTAAAGAAATGGCTCCACACTTAGAAGAGCTCTCTATGCTTGCCTCTCTTTTTTCTAGCATGTCTTGAGAAAAATGTTCAGTGGGGATTTTCTACTTCTTTGCATCCCTTTCCCTCTCTTGAATCCAAGGGCCTTATGCTTTTTCTACTTATCCATTATGTTCAATGTTCTTATTTACTCTCTCAGGGTTTTTTTTTATGTTTTTAGACTCCTGCCTCCTCATATGGGCTACTTCTATTCCAGAGTGGAGATATCCAACCCATCTGTATTTTACAGAGAGGGTTTTCAACCTGGAGGCAAGTATAACACAACGTATAATACTTTTAAAAAGTCTCAGCCAGGCACAGTGGCTCAAACCTGTAATTCCAGCACTTTGGGAGGCCAAGGCAGATGAATCACTTGAGGTCAGGAGTTTGAAACTAGTCTGATCAACATGGCAAAACCCCACCTCTCCTAAAAATACAAAAATTGGCCAGGTGTGGTGGTGCACACCTGTAGTCCCAGCTACTCGGGAGGCTGAGGCATGAGAATCACTTGAGCCTGAGATCCAGAGGTTGCAATTAGCCAAGATAGTGCCACTGCACTCCAGCCTGGGCGACAGAAAAAGACTCTGTCTCAAAAAAAATAAATAAATAAAAACAGATAAAGTATTTCTCACTTATATTTTGTTATACTATTATAATTTGTAGAGATGTGGACTCACTATTTTGTCCAGGCAGGTCTCGAACTCTTGTCCTCAAATGATCCTCCTGCCTCAGCCTCCCAAGGTGTTGGGATTACAGGCATGAGCCACCAGGCCCAGCCCATATGTTACTATTCATGAGTTGGTTCCTTCCCTTTGTTTGAACAGTCAAACTGGTTAGCAGTAAAATGATGGAGAATCTATTTCTGTTACTACTCAGAACATTTGAAGTAGGAAAAATGTGATGACAATTCTAGGTCAATAGCTTTAAAAACATTAGTTTTAAAAGAACAAAAATTATCTCTGTTGTGAGAGGGAAATTAGTGCAGTAAAAAGAATAAGGACACAAATAATCATGCTACACGTCTGATTCTGCAAAAGGGGTGACCAAAATTTCCAAAAGAACTTAGCACTTGTTGTGCCCTCTGGTTCCTTCCTAGCCCCTCTTGATGTCATGCTTCTGATTTGGCTTTGAATCCAGATTTAGCAACCTTTTCCACTTATTAACCATGTCATTTTGTTTCAACCATTCTTTGTAAAATGTGAGGAGTGTCTATTTCTCTAGGTTGCGGGGAGGATAAAAAATGACTGTGTGTTTAGAATATTCTGACAGATAATCTGTCACATGATAAGTACTCAATAATGAAGCATGTTGGTTCTCTCCATTTTCCTGATCTTCATCCGTTTGTAGATAATTAAAACGATGAGTCAATGGAGCACAGTGGTGCATGCCTGTAATCCCAGCGCTTTTGGAGGCCAAGGCAGGTGGATTGCTTGAGCTCAGGAGTTTAAGACTAGCCTGGGCAACATAGTGAAAACCCTGCCTCTACTAAAAATATAAAAATTAGCTGTGGGTGGTGGTGCATGCCTGTAATCCTAGCTACTTGGGAGGCTGAGGTAGGAGGATTGATGACCAGGACGTCGAAGCTGCAGTGAGCCAAGATTGCACCACTGCACTCTAGCCTGGGCAACAGGGGCCCTGTCTCAAAAAAAAAAAACCTAAGACACGGCTAGGAATGATCAAAAAACATAGAGCATATCTTACTATAAGTAAGAAAATTAAACTATTCTTGCCATTTGTTTGTGAGGATCATAAAACAGGAGACATGCCTACCATATGAGAAAATGGACTGCTTGCAGGTATCTGCTTTGATAAGTGCAGAGCTTTTGTTAGGAAATCAAATCCCACATTAATGGGCTTGCCCTCTTTCTAGGTCACATAGGGAAGTATAGAATTGGGCCATGGAAGTTTTTCTATTCTTTTAAATTATTGAAAATTTGTGCATTTATCTTTCAAAGACAAAACAGAATATATTAAGAAATGCCAGACAAGTAGAAAATAAGTGGTACTGCAAGATGTTTTCTCTGTATTGACAACTGAACAGAAATTGAAATAAAACAGGGAGGTAGACAATTTAGCCAAATGATACGAGCATGATTAATGTTCTAAGCGATGTCTAACCAAGTCAAAGCATGTATTTTACTATTTGTTAACACCCCCTAGGACCCTTGGTCTAGTTAGTTTTGACACATTCCAGCCAAAATCCTTAAAAATAAACAAAATCCCATGGCCTGAGCTAGAAACAACATATTTAGGAGTTTTTAGTTTTGTGTTACTATATGGTAAAAAAAGAGTTAGGTAAGCAATAAGGTAAAGGAGTTAATCACTTATTTCTTTGTATATTTTATACCAATCTTTATCTCTAAGTTTACTTATAGAGATATATATAAAATGGAATCATACAGTTATGTTACTGAAAATAGCCTCAAAATCTACAGTAGAAGTTCTAAATCAATCAGTATCCAGCCTGCTCATGTAGCTAATGCCTTTCATTGTCCACCCACTCTACTATCTAATAATCCAAATGGTGATAAAGAAAGAAAAGTAGGTAATTTTTTTTATCCATGAGACTCTGTCTTTTTCAATTCCATTAATATCAATAAATATGTATTGCATTCTCATCATGTACAAGACAATAGTATTAGGTTCTACATTTCATTTATTCAAATCAACCATAGTGCTAGTGAGACCAAGTTTGTAAAATCAAGCTCTCTAATGGTAGAGCTAATATATGTCTATTAGCTGATCACAGAGTGCTTTTCTAAAGCTAATATATGTCTATTAGCTGATCACAGAGTGCTTTTCTAATCCTGGAACTGAAAATTAAAGGCAGTCATTCCTTAGAGAAAAAGAAGGCCAAGCAAGGGATTATGGCTCCATCAGATAATATCATTAAGTTATCTCCTTACCACACCTGATAGAGAAATTCAGATTGCTAATTAGCTGCCTATAATGCTGAGCTTTTTAAAGCTTCAGGAGATGAAAAAATGCTTCTGATTGATCATTACATTCCGACAGTGGCCCATGTGGCAGAAACTAGGCGCTTCATTTCTAACATTTAAAAAGCAGTTGCTATTCTATTGTCTTGTGCTGAGCCATCTTACTTATTCTTATGCTGATACTTCATAAATCTTGCATCCTTCCTTGGAGCTTTCCCTAACAAAAATCACATATAAATACTTTTCAAAAAATAAAAGTGTCTCCTGTTGCTATAATTGTTATATTGGATGAAACTTAGCTGCCTAAGGATAATAAATGAGAAGAAGAGACAGAGATACCTAAATAGTTGATAGACTCTGGTTGCCCAGATTTTTAAAATATGATTCTTTCTCTGAAGTGAGATACCTGAGACTACATTTTTGTCATTGATGCCCTTAAAATTTTTTGTTTGAATGCTATAGTTCTTATCCAGTCATTTTGGCCTGATTTTTTGGGTTTGATAACTGTTTGACTTATTTTGAAATTGAGGGTAGGAAGGGGAAATCTTTGATTATTTCTAATTTTTATATATTTTATTAGTAATTACTGTGTTTTCATAAATGGTTTTAAGTGTTCACACTTTAAAACCAATTGGACTTCTGGGTATGTAGAGTAAAATTGATTTTACTGTATCAAACTACTAAAAGTGTTTCTATAATTTTTCTTCAGTTAGAAAGAACTACTAAGGCTAAATTTCTGAGCTTTCAATTTTTAGGAACTTATTCCTTCAATTTTCTGATGTAGACGCATGTTTACAGCTATGAAAACAAAACCTCTAAACGAAGGTGCTAAGCTAGTCTTATTCTAACCATGTTTTAAATAGGAGTATCTAATTAAAGATCATATTTTACTTTTTCTTTTAGTTTGTAATATTGGAAACAGAGTTGAAGATTCTCCTGCAGCTACCAAGTCCTAAGCACATAATGATGCTTGTCAAGATGAAAATACAGTTGATCCTCATTATTTGTGGATTCTGTATTTGTGAAATTGCCTACTTGCTAAAATTTATTTGTAATTCCAAAATCAATATTCACTATGTTTTCATGGTCATTCAATCCTGCACAGAGCAGGGAAAAAAATTTCAGTCCCCCAGAGTATACAATCCCAGCTGAAGTTGAACAAGGTGACAGGTAACATTTTGTTTTTTTTGTTTCAGTTCTCATACATGTAACAAATGTCCTTTTCATGGCCTATTTAATGCCACTTTTCACATTTTTGTGCTTTTGTCAGTGGTTTCACTATATAAAATGGTCCCAAAGTGAAGTACTGAAGTGGTATCTGGTGTTCCTAAGAACAAGAAAGTCATGATGTGCTCTAGGGAGAAAATACGTGTGTTAGATAAGCTTTGTTCAGAACTGAATTATACTGCTGGAGGCCAGGAGTTTGATGCTATCAAATCAATAGTATACGTTAAATTAGGTGTCTTTTACAGAAACACACATATGATAAGGTCATGTATTGATAAGTTGATAAAAATGTTGAGACCAGAGGTTCATAAGGACCAAACACTGTATTTCCCTTAGTTCAATATTCACAAATTCAGGGCTTTTGGCAACTTTATAGAACATATCTACCATGAATAATCATTATAAACTGCAAATACTTGTGGTCAGAATTAGTCTACAGATGATCAGACAATGGGCATACATACCTTCAGGTTGCATTTCACTATGATCCCACAGCTGCCTTAAGCTGATTTTTAAACCCCCTCCTATCCAACCAAGAACTTAGCTCAATTTACCTTCTACCCCTACCTCATTTTTGTAACCACTTGTTACTGCAGTCTCTCAGTTGATATGATAGTCTCAAAACTATAGAAAACTGAAGTCCTTGAGATTTCTGCAAATTCCCGATGATTATATGTTTTCCTATACCTCTCTGGCTTATTCTACTGCTTCTGCTGATTTCATTTAGTTTATGGACCACCTAATGATTCCATTTCCATTAAAATTATAAATACACATACAAACATTTCATATAAGGCATTGACAAGTTTGGGAAAATCTACTGACATTTTGGGGCTATGGAAACAGAGGACAGAATCATAGTTCAGAAAAATAAGCAACTTTACATTGAATATAATACATTTTTATTCTAAAGATATCCTTCAGCTACAACATCACTGGAGAATTTCCAGTGCTTATTTATCTCCCATTATGCCTTGGCCTCATAGCCTATCCTCTATACCCTTCCCTTTCAGGAGAAAAAAAAAATGTATCCTATTTTTGCCTACAGAGCAGTTTAGCTATCCTATTATATTGCAGTATGATTTACCCACACCCCAAGTGTTCCATCATCTATACCAAGAAGCCTATTGAGGTCTTTTTCTGAAGAAAAAGTAAGTTTCCTCTCTATATAAATTCTATTGCCAGCTGTTGGTAAGAAATATGAGAGTTAGAGAGATCTAGTATCTTTTTAGCATTAAAGAGCTACTACATGGTAGAGCCAAGATTGTAACACACACATTTGTACACCAGATTCCAACCCTAAAATTACAATGTTTTCTATACACAAATACCATCCTTTCTTCTCCCTTGAAACCCCTCCTAAAATATAAATACTCACTAACGAATCTTCCTCGGCTTTATTCTAAGAGAACTAGCTTCACACAAGTAAGGCCATATCTGCTGGCTTAAGTAAAATAGAAAAAAAAGTATTATACTTATAGACATAAAATGTATAAGCAAAATAATACTGTATGTAGTAGGGAAGAGAGGAGAACTTGCCTAGATTTCAGGGTCAAATTTGTACAACGAGTTTATGCTTTGAAAATACTGTATACTCCAAATACATAGTAATGATGAGTTAAATAGCAACATAAACCAAAAAAGACATAGTCAAATACATGTAAAAATAAACACCACCATGCATCAGAAACAAAGTAGAATATCCAAAGGGTAGATGAAGGGTGGAGTGTCAAACTTGCTTCCATTCAGGTCAGAGAGGAATGATGTGACTTCTGTGGAGGAAGGGGAGCTGAAAGTGTTTCTTGCAAAAAGGGGGCAGTAGTGAGTCTCACTGACTGAAATCAGGGCCTGATATGAGTTCTCTCATATGTAAAAGGAGGCTGACCAAAAAAAAAAAAAAAACCCCATAGCAGACCTGCTGATGGGGACTTTGGCTTTTTCAGCAGCTGTGAGCCTAAGGAAGTAAACACAAACACACAATCTTGGTACTAAAAGCTAATCTAAGCTACTTATTGGTTACATAATTTAGTCTTCCATATTCCCATGCGTTTGTGGAACATGTTATAAATCCTAGCTTTTTACTGGGGCACAGAGAACTAAGTAGAGACAACATAAAACAGTTCAATAGAAAGTCATGAGCACAGAGGGAGAGAGAAAACAAAAACAAAAGCATTTGAAATAGGTCTGCAAAATTCTAAAATAAATATGAGAAAACTAATAAGCCAAATAAAAATAAGAAGAATAGATTATATCTGAGGTGGAATTTATTTGATGAAAATGAGTTTGAAATAGTATACGGAGGATTTCAAAGAGGAATGAAGGTGCAATATCCATATAATAAGATATCATGAAACCAAAACAGGCAGAAAGGAGGTTGATATTAAAAAGAACCAAGGCCAGGCGCAGTGGCTCACGCCTGTAATCCCAGCATTTTTGGAGGCCGAGGTGGGCAGATCACCTGAGGTTGGGAGTTCGAGACCAGCCTGACCCACATGGAGAAACCCCATCTCTACTAAAAATACAAAATTAACCAGGCTTGGTGGGGCATGCCTATAATCCCAGCAACTTGGGAAGGCTGAGGCAGGAGAATTGCTTGAACCAGGGAGGTAGAGGTTGCGGTGAGCCAAGATCATGCCATTTCACTCCAGCCTGGGCAACAAGAGCAAAACTGTGTCTCAAAAAAAATAAAATAAAATAAAATAAATTTAAAAGATAAAAAGAACAAAGTTGATATTAAAAAGAACCAATCAGGATTTCACTTATGGTCAGATCCTGCCAGATCTGACTCTCCTGCAGATAACAACTATAAACTCTAAACAAAATATAAACAGCAGCAACCTAAAGGCACCAGAGAGTAAACCAAAACAAGGGTTGATGTTCCCACTTTTTATAGTTGGTAGCCTCAGGGCAGATAAAAGTTGCTGCTACACAAGGTGTCTAAAACTCCAAGAGAAAAACCATAGTCTTTCTGGCCTGAAGAACCAGAGAAGAGAATTCAAAGCAACCACAAACACTTGGAAAGTGAGGGGGAGGGGAATTCTGAAGAGAAAAACATTCAGAATAAAGAGAGTCCCAAATTCTGTATATAGACTCTCCCCAAATCTCTGGCTAGCCCCTGAACCATGCATGCAGTGGACAGACTCCAGCTAAAGATAAAAGAAGCAAATTAAGATTAGAGCTGCTTGTAGAGACAGAGGTTACAATTCAAGTCCAACCAAGTTAACTGCCTGCTAAAATACAAAAATTAATACTCTTTGGGGGAATATAACAGAGTTCCCATAATATAACATTTCACAACATCTAGGATAAAATCCAAAATTACTCAACCAGTAATCTATGATTCATTTTCAAGAGGAAAATACAATAAACAGAGACCAGTCTGAGAGATCTATTTGTTACAAGTGGTAGACAAGGATTTTAAAGAACCTTTTATAACTAGCTCAAGTACATAAAGGAAAATATGTGCACAATAAATAAATTTCAGCAGAGAAATGGAATATACTTAAAATGGAAATTCTAGAACTTGAAAACACAAATCTGAAGTTTAAAAAATATTTGGTTGGGTTTAGCAGCAGAATGGAGGTGATGGCAGAAAGTCAGTGAACTTGTAGTTAGGTCAACAGAAATAGTTCAATCTGAAGAACAAAAGAGAAAGAGAACATTGAAAAAGTGAAAAGAGCATCAGAGACCTGTTGAACAATATGAAATGTCTAACATATACATAAGCAGAGTTACACCAGCAGAGGAAATAATGAAAAAAAATTTTTTGAAGAAAAAGTGGTGAAAAATTTTCAAGTTTATTAAAAGTTAAAACTTACAGACTCAGGAATCTCAGAGATCCATTAACTTCTCACAGAAAATTCTGAAGGCTAGAAGACAATGAAACGACATCTTTAAAGTGCTGAAACAATGTAACTGTCAACTCAGCATTCTATACCCAGTGAAAATATTCTTCAAGTCTGAAGGCAAAATAAGGACATTTTTAGACAAAAGAAAATGAAAAAAAAATATTGCCAGCAGGACTGTACTACAAGAAATACTAAAGGAAGTTCTTCAGGCAGAAAGTAAACATCAGATTGAAAGAAATCTTCAGTAAGAATGAAGAACATAAGAAATGGTAAATATCTGGGTAAATATAAAAATATTGTTTTCTTTTAATTTCTTTAAAACACATAGGATTATTAGGGTTCCAAGATGGCCGAATAGGAACTGCTCCAGTCTACAGCTCCCAGCACGAGCCACGCAGAAGACTGGTGATTTCTGCATTTCCCACTGAGGTACTGGGTTCATCTCACTGGGGCTTGTCGGACAGTGGGTGCAGTCCACGGAGCATGAGCTGAAGCAGGGTGGGGCATCGCCTCACACAGGAAGTGCAAGGGGTCAGGGAATTCCCTTTCCTAGCCAAGGGAAGTTGTGACAGATGGTACCTAAAAAATTGGGACACTCCCACCCTAATACTGTGCTTTTCCAACAGTCTTAGCAAAGGGCACACCAGAAGATTATATCCCGCACCTGGCTGGGAGGTGCCCACGCCCACTGAGCCTTGCTCTCTGCTAGCACAGCAGTCTGAGATCGAACTGCAAGACGGCAGGGAGGCTGCGGGAGGGGCGCCCGCCATTGCTGAGGCTTCAGTAGGTAAACAAAGCAGCTGGGAAGCTCAAACCGGGTGGAGCCCATGGCAGCTCAAGGAGGCCTGCCTGCCTCTGTAGACTCCACCTCTTGGGGCAGGGCATAGTGGAACAAAAGTCAGCAGAAACTTCCGCAGACTTAAACGTCCCTGTCTGACAGCTTTGAAGAGTGTAGTGGTTCTCCCAGCACGGAGTTTGAGATCTGAGAATGGACAGACTGCCTGTCAAGTGGGCCCCTGACCCCCGAGTAGCCCAACTGAGAGACACCTCCCAGTAGGGGCCGACTGACATCGCATACAGCCAGGTGCCCCTCTGAGACGAAGCTTTCAGAGGAAGGATCAGGCAGCAACATTTGCTATTCTGCAATATTTGCTGTTCTGCAGCCTCCACCAGTGATACCCAGGCAAACAGGGTCTGGAGTGGACCTCCAGCAAACTCCAACAGACCTGCAGCTGAGGGACCTGACTGTTAGAAGGAAAACTAACAAACAGAAAGGAACAGCATCAACATCAACAAAAAGGACATCTACACCAAAATCCCATCTGTGGGTCACCGTCATCAAAGACCAAAGGTAGATAAACACCAGAAGCAATGGCAACAAAAGCCAAAATTGACAAATGGGATCTAACTAAACTAAAGAGCTCCTGCACAGCAAAAGAAACTACCATCAGAGTGAACAGGTATCCTACAGAATGGGAGAAAAGTTTTGCAATCTACCCATCTGACAAAGGGCTAATATCCAGAATCTACAAAGAACTTAAACAAATTTACAAGAAAAAATAAAATAATCCCATCAAAAAGTGGGCAAAGGATATGAACAGACACTTCTCAAAAGAAGACATTTATGCAGCCAACAGACACATGAAAAATTCTCATCATCACTGGCCATCAGAGAAATGCAAATCAAAACCACAATGAAATACCATCTCACACCAGTTAGAATGGTGATCATTAAAAAGTCAGGAAACAACAGGTGCTGGAGAGGATGTGGAGAAATAGGAATGCTTTTACACTGTTGGTGGGACCATAAACTAGGTCAACCACTGTGGAAGACAGTGTGGCTATTCCTCAAGGATCTAGGACTAGAAATACCATTTGACCCAGCCGTCCCATTACTGGGTATATACCCAAAGGATTATAAATCATGCTGCTATAAAGACACACGCACACATATGTTTGTTGCGGCACTATTCACAATAGCAGACTAGGAACCAACCCAAATGTCCATCAATGATAGACTGGATTAAGAAAATGTGGCACATATACACCATGGAATACTATGCAGCCATAAAAAAGGATGAGTTCATGTCCTTTGTAGGGACATGGATGAAGCTGGAAACCATCATTCTCAGCAAACTATCACAAGGACAGAAAACCAAACACTGCATGTTCTCACTCATAGGTGGGAATTGAACAATGTCCGAATTGAACACTTGGACACAGGGTGGGGAACATCACACACTGGGGCCTGTTGTGGAGTTGGGGAAGTGGGGGGAGATAACATTAGGAGAAATACCTAATGTAAATGATGAGTTAATGGGTGTAGCACACCAACGTGGCACATGTATACATATGTAACAAATCTGCACATTGTGCACATGTGCCCTAGAACTTAAAGTATAATTTAAAAAATACAAAAATAAATAAATAAATGAAGCACATAGGATTATTAAAGCAAGTTTGCTTTTTAAAACAAAAATTATATAATTACCTTGTGACATTTAAAATATATGATGGACTACATATGCCTAAATCTAACCATAACAATAAGTTCATTAAAATGTATTAAATGCCCCAATAAAAGGCAGAGGTTTTCAGGATAGATAACACATAGTCTAAATAAATAAATGTGTTATATTAAAAAATAAAGTTTGAGAATTATAATGTAAAGTGAATCAAAAAAGATATACTCTGCAAACAAATGACAAAAGAAAAACTAAGAAAAGGACTATTACCAAAGATAAGAGGAAAAGAAGTTTAATGATGATAAAGAATTTAATTCATCAGAAAGACATAATAAGTCCTACAAAATACATAAAGCAAAAATTGACAGAAATGAAAAGAAAAAAAATTCTACCATCTTAGTTGTTGATTTTAATACCCATCATAGCCATTGATAAAAAAATCAGACACAAAAAATAATCAAGGAAGTCACAGTTGAAATGATTAACACTATCAAACACCTGGAACTAATACATATATAAAGAAATAACCATAAACATGAAACTAATGCCAAGAAAAATAGAGTATTACGTTTAAACAACTGAGAATAAAATGACTACCAATTTAAAATTTTTCGCACAGTTAAAAATCACCATTTACAAGTAAAGGTAACAAAAAGATATTTTCAGACACTCAAAGACTATGAGAATTTTCCATTCACAGACCTATGCTAAAAAAATTAATGTACATAACCAAAATAAATATAAACAATAGAAGCTAATAAAATGTTCACTATAATTTGTGAGTTCTAAATGGTAAAAATAAAGTTCTAAATAATAACAACCTTAAGGAAAAATGCTTAATGCATATTTAAAGCATACTAACACTATTGTTGTATTCAGAAAAATAGAAATACTGAATAAAGGAAGAACTCTTTAAAAAGATTATAGGTAAAAAAGTGTGTTAACATTTTAAGAGTAATACTAAATAAAAATATAATTTATAGCTTTCAATTAGCAAAATAAAAAAGTTATCAATCTAACAGAAATTAAGGAAGGTGAAAAAAACACCAAATTTATAGTAGGATAACAGAAACAATCCCAAATATTTGCATTGCCACAAAACTGTAATAGTTCACATTATAAAAATTACTGATTGATTTTTGTTCATTCTACTCTATACACTGCTTTCAAAAAACCTAACTGAAGCAAAACCAAACTGAAAAATCAAAAACAAAAGTAAAGAAACTGAGATACTATCCAAATACTACTCTTGTAAAAAGGCTGAGTTACAATATTAGGATAAAACAAAATACGGTTGGAAGTCATTAACCAAGAAAAAGAAGAGCTCTATATAATAATAAAAGGAACATCTACCAAGAAGATATAATATTCACTAGTTTATATGTACCTAACAACCTCAGCATAAATATATAAAGCAAAAGCTTTCAACTACTTCTATTAGAATACTGCATTAAAGACTTGTTTTCATTGCCACCTAAGAAACTGACTTATTATGAGTCACCTCAGATAAATCAGTTAAATTCTGTTCTCTCTTTGTGAATTGATGATATTCATGCTTATTTTACTAAATGAAATATTTTTGTTTCTAACTAGATATTAATAAAGCTTAATAATCAGATATATACTGTACACACACACATATATGTATGTATGCACATTTATACATGTGCAAACTAGCAGACACAGAAGAGAGGGAGAAAAGAAAAAGCAAAAGAAATAGAAAAGGTTAATTATAAAAATGTAGGTATCATCAGGTACAGAGGCTTGCACAGAAGGAAATGGATAAATAAAAATTAGGGACAAGGAACCACAAAAGTCATGATGGACATTGTAAAGAAAGAGCTGCTTACAAAGATCTGGATCCAAGGAGTTACAAATAATAGTTAAGATAAACAAAAAAATCATTTTTTTGGCTGCTTGTGTTATTTAAATAATACAGTTAATAGTAAGTAATCCTCTTATTTTATAAATGAATAGTTTATCAACATTAAAACAGACATAATCCTTGGCTGTAAAGTGTTTCCCGAAGTCTCTTTTTAAAAATAATAAGTTTTGGTTGGATTGTTTATCAGGAAATCATGCCACAAGTCATTTACTTTGGTGGAAGCCTTTCCTAATTTTGAAGTCAAAAATGAGCTGCATCACAAAAATATGTAAATATGACAGTTTAAAGAAAAATGATGTACTTTGGTGCTTTAAGAACAGAGGGAGTTAAATAGTAATTCCATTCATGAAGATGGTTGTTGAGTTCGTTCTCATCACTTTGACCTGTCACCAATGTATGTGACACTACTTGAAGCTAAACAGGTGAATTCGTGATTCTCAATCTCTCTTTAGCTCTCAGAAAAGCAATGTACATTGGAAAACTCTTCACTGAAAAAGAGCTATCTGAAAGGCTGAGAATTTGTTTAAAATAAGCTAAATAATAATAATAATAATAAGTTCCCATCTTCCATAAAGCTACCATTTAAGGCAGACAATACTGATAAGGTCAAAATATTAAATTATATCAATAAAATGCAAGAAAATATGTTTGTTATTTAGAGATAAGAGAAATTAAATATTTCCTTGCTATGGGATTCTTGAAAGTAGCATCTATGTCTCTTTCAGCTCTGTTTTTCCAGAAACTAACACAGGGCCAGGCATAAAATAGGTATTCAATACTCCATTGTTGAGTGGGATTAAATTAAGAAAGCATTGGAGTGTTTAGCTGGATCTAAAATAAAAAGGGAACACTAGAAAAGCCACATGTGGAAAGGCCAAGAGGGATGACTAGAAACAGCTATGGTCAGAGGCTCCCACTAAGAATAATAACAGTGAGTGAATCCTGCACCAGCAACCAAGGTATCCAGGTTCTCTCAGTGGGACTGACTAGGCAGTTGGTGCAACCCAAGGAGAGCAAGGAAAAGAAGAGTGGTGTGATGGCCCACATGGGAGCCACACAGGGCAAAGGGAGCTCCCACCCCCAGCCAAGGGAGGTGGTGAGTGATTATTCCACCCTGCCTGGGAAACGATGTTTTGTCCACTGATCTGTGCAACCGGCAGAACAGGAGATCCCTCTTGAACTTACACCACCAGGGTCTTGGGTTCCAAGCACAGAGCTGTGCAGATTCTCTTCAGTCACTCTGCTGGAGACTGCCTAAGACTAACAAGTTCCCGGGGGGAGGGTGGGCCATCATCACTGCAGCTGCCTGCTGCCTAAGACAACTGAGGTCCCTAGGGGAATCGTGGCAGCCATCACTGCAGCTCCAGTCTGCACTTTTTCCACTACTGGTGCTGGGTAGACTGGGTGATTTGGACCTAGGAAGAATTCCTCACAGTGCAGCACAGCAGCTGTGGCAGATTGTGACCAGACTGCTCTTTAGGCTACACCCTGACCCATCCCTCCTCACTGGGCAGGTCCTCCCTCCAGGAATTTCAGCAACACCAGCCAGGGGTTTAGGGACAGAACTCTGATCTCCCTGGGACTGAGACCCCAGGGGAAAAGGTGGCTACAATCTCCGAAGATCAGCAGACTTAGTCTTTCTTTCCCCCTGCTGGCTCTGAGGAATGTGGGCAGCCCAGATGAGTGGGATTTCCCCCAGCGCAACACATCAGCTTCACCAAGGGGAAGCCAGAGTGCTTGTGCTTTGTTAAGCAGGTCCCAGATCCCATGTCTCCTAACTGGGTGAGAACCCCCAAAGGGGTTGCCAGAAACCTTATAGAGGAGCGTTCCCCTGGCATCAGGTCAGTGACCCTCAGAGAAAGAGAACCCAGAGGAAGGAGCAGGCACCCATCTTTGCTGTTCTGCATCCTCCATGACTGACACCTCCAGGTGCAGGGGAGACTCAGGTGAATAAGGTCTATTGTGGACCCCCAGCTAACCACAGCAGCCCTACAAAAGAGGGGCCTGTTAAAAGAAAAACAAACAGAAAGCAACAACCGCAACAGCGTCAACAAAAAAGTTCCCACCAAAACCCCATCCAGAGATCAGCAGCCTCAAAACTGAAACTACACAAATGAAGAAAAAAAAACAATGAAAAAACAGTGAAAACTCAAAAACCCAGAGTGCCTCTTCTCCTCCAAATGATTGCAACACCTCTCCAGCAAGGGCACAGAACTGGACAGAGGCTGAGATGGATGAATTGACAGAAGTAGGCTTCAGAAGGTGGGTAATAACAAACTTTGCTGAGCTAAAGGAGCTTGTTCTAATCCAATGCAAAGAAACTAACAATCATGATAAAACATTACAAGAGCTGTTAACTAGAATAATCAGTTTAGAGAGAACTGTAAATGACCTGACGGAGCTGAAAAACAAAACACAAGAACTTCACAATGCAATCACAAGTAACGATAGCAGACTAGATCAAGTGGAGGAAAGAATCTCAGAGTTTAAACACTATCTTGCTGATATAAGACAGGCAGACAAGATTAGAGAAAAAAGAATGAAAAGGAATGAAAAAACCTTGAAGAACTATGGGATTATGTAAAAAGACCAAACCTATGACTGATTGGGGGGTACCTGAAACAGACAGGGAGAACAGAACAAAGTTGGAAAACATAATTTAGGATATCATCCAGGAGAACTTCCCCAACCTAGCAAGACAGGCCAATATTCAAATTCAGGAAATCCAGAGAACTACAGGAAAATACTCCATGAGAAGATCAATCCCAAGACAAATAATCATCAGATCTCCAAGAACCATCAGATTCTCCAAGGTCAAAATGAAAAAAAAAAATGTTAAGAGCATCCAGAGAGAAAGACCAAGTCACCTACAAAGGGTGCCATCAGACTAATGGCACACCTCTTAGCAGAAACCCTGCAAGCCAGAAGAGATTGGGGACCAATATTCAACATTCTTAAAAAAAAAAAAGAATTTTCAGCCCAGAAATTAATATCCAGCCAAACTAAGCTTCATAAGCAAAGGAGAAATAAAATCCTTTTCAGACAAACAAATGCTGAGGGAATTCATCACCATCAGGCCCACTTTGAAAGAGCACCTGAAGGAAGCACTAAATATGCAAAGGAAAAACCAGTACCAGCAACTGCAAAAACACACCGACAATGTGTGTTTGTTAACACTATGAAGCAACTACATCAACAAGTCTGAAAAATAACCAGCTAACATCATGATGAGAGGATCAAATTAATGCATAACAATATTAACCTTAAATGTAAATGGGCTAAATGCCCCAATTTAAAGACACAGAATGGCAAGCTGGATAAAGAGTCAAGACCCACCAGTGTGCTGTATTCAAAAGACCCATCTCACCTTTAAAGATACACATAGGCTCAAAATAAAGGGATGGAGGAAGATATACCAAGCAAATGGAAAGCAGAAAAAAAGCAGGGGTTGCAATCCTAGTTTCTGACAAAACAGACTTCAAATCAACAAAGAGCAAAAAAGACAAAGAAAGGCATTACATAACAGTAAACGGATCAATTCAATAAGAAGAGCTAACTATCCTGAACATATATGCACCCAATACAGGAGCACCCAGATTCATAAAATAAGTTCTTAGAGACATACAAAGAGACTTAGACTCCCACACAATAATAGTGGGAGCATTTAACACCCCACTGTCAATATTAGATCACTGAGACAGAAAATTGACAAGAATATTCAAGACTTGCACTCAGCTCTGAATCAAGTGGACCTGATAGATATCTACAGAACTCTCCACCCAATAACAACAGAATATATATTCTTCTTGGTGCCATATGACACTTATTCTAAAATTGACCACATAAATGGAAGTAAAACACTCCTCGGCAAATGCAAAAGAACTGAAATCATAACAAACAGTCTCTCAGACCACAGCAAAACCAAATTAGAACTCAAGATTAAGAAACTCACTCAAAACCACACAACTACATGGAAATTGACAGCCTGCTCCTGAATGACTCCTAGGTAAATAATGAAATTAAGGTAGAATTAAGAAGTTCTTTGAAACAAATGAGAACAAAGAGACAATGTACAGAATCTCTGGGATATAGCTAAAGCAATGTTAAGAGGGAAGTTTATAGCACTAAATGCTAATGTCAAAAAGCTAGAAAGATCTCAAATTGACACCCTAACATCACAACTAAAAGAACTAGAGAACCAAGAGCAAAGAAACCCAAAAGCTAGCAGAAGACAAGAAATAACCAAGATCAGAGCAGAACTGAAGGAGACAGAGACACAAAAAGCCCTTCAAAGAAATCAATGAATTCAGCAGCTCGTTATTTCAACAATGTAATAAAATACATAGACCACTAGCTAAACTAATAAAAAAGAAAAGAGAGAAGAATCAATTAGACACAATAAAAAATGAAAAAGGGGATATCACCACTGACCCCACAGAAATATGAACAACCATCAGAGAATATTATAAACACCTCTAGGCAAATAAACTAGAAAATCTAGAAGAAATGGATAAGTTCCTGGACACATACACTCTCCCAGGTCTAAAACAGGAAGAAGTTGAATCCCTGAAAAGACAAATAACAAGTTCTGAAATTGAGGCAGTAATAAATAGACTACCAACCAAAAAAGGCCAGAACAAGACAGATTTAGAGCTGAATTCTACAACAAGTACAAAGAGGAGCTGGTGCCATTTCTTCTAAAACTATTCCAAACAATTGAAAAGGAGGAACTTCTCCCTAACTCATTTTATGAGGCCAACATCATCCTGATACCAAAACCTGGCCGAGATTTAAAAAAAAAAAAAAAATCAGGCCAGTATACCTGATGAACATCAATGCAAAAATCCTCAATAAAATACCGGCAAACCAAATCTGGCAGCACATCAAAAAGCTTATCCACCATGATCAAGTCAACTTTATCCCTGGGATACAAGGCTCATTCAACATATGCAAATCAAAAAACATAATTCTTCACATAAACAGAAGTAAAGACAAAAACCACAATTATCTCAATAGATACAGAAAAGGCATTCAATAAAAATCAACATCCCTTCATGTTAAAAACACTCAATGAACTAGATATTGATAGAACATATCTCAAAATAATAGCTATTTATAACAAACCCACAGCCAATATCATACTGAATGGGCAAAAGCTGGAAGCATTCCCCTTGAAAACTGGCACAAGACAAGGATGCCCTCTCTCACCGCTCCTATTCAACATAGTATTGGAAGTTCTGGCCAGAGCAATCAGACAAGACAAAGAAATAAAGGGTAGTCAAATCGGAAAAAAGAAGTCAAGCTCTCTCTGTTTGCAGACTACATGATTCTATATCCACGAAATGCTGTCTCAGTCCAAAAGCTCCTTAAGCTGATGAGCGACTTCAGCAAGGTCTTAGGATATTAAATCAATGTGCAAAAATCACAAGCACTCCTATACATGAACATTAGACAAGCAGAGAACAAAATCATGAGTGAACTTCCATTCATAATTGCTACAAAGAGAATAAAATACTAGGAGACAGCTAACAAGGGATATGAAGGACCTCTTCAAGGAGAACTACAAACCACTGCTCAAGGAAAAAAGAGAAGACACAAACAAATGGAAAAACATTCCATGCTCATGGACAGAAAGAATCAATATCATAAAAATGGCCATACTGCACAAAGTAATTTATAAATGTAATGCTATTCCTATTAAATTATCAATGACATTCTTCACAGAATTAGGAAAAAAACTAGTTTAAAATTTGTATGGAACCAAAAGAGAACTGTATAGCAAAGACAATCCTAAGCAAAAAGAACAAAAGCTGGAAGCATCACTCTACCCAACTTCAAACTACACTACAAGGCTACAGTAATTAAAACAGCATGGTACTGGTACAAAAACAGATACATAGACCAATGAAACAGAATAGAGAACTTAGATATAAGACCACACATCTACAATCATTTTTCCTTTAACAAACCTGATGAAAACAAGCAATGGGAAAAGTTTTCCCTATTTAATAAATGGTGCTGGAAGAACTGGCTAGCCATATATCGAAAATTGAAACTGGACCCCTTCCTTACACCTTATACAAAAATTAACTCAAGATGGATTAAAGACTTAAATGTAAAACCCAAAACTGTCAAAACTCCAGAAGAAAATCTAGGCAATACTATTCAGGACATAGGCATGGGCAATGATTTCATGACAAAAATGTCAGAAGTAGAGGGGCATGGTGGCTCACACCTGTAATCCCGGCACTTTGGGAGGCCAAGGCAGGTGGATCACCTGAGGTCAGGAGTTTAAGACCAGCCGGCCAACCTGGTGAAACCCTGTCTCTACTAAAAATACAAAAATTAGCTGGACATGATGGCAGGTGCCTGTAATCCCAGCTACTCAGGAGGCTGAGGCAGGAGAATCATTTGAACCTAGAAGGCAAAGGTTGCAGTGAGCCGAGATTGCGCCATTGCACTCCAGCCTAGGCAACAGAGCGAGACTCCATCTCAAAAAAAGAAAAAAAGAAAAAAAAAGTCAAAAGCAATTGCAACAGAAGCAAAAATTGACTAATGTGATCTAATTAAACTAAAGAGCTTCTGGACAGCAAAAGAAACTATCATTAGAGTGAACAGACAACCTACAGATTAGGAGAAAAATTTTGCAATCTATCCATCTGACAAAGGTCTAATATCCAGAATCTACAAGAAAGTTCAACAAATTTACAAGAAAATAACAAACAACCCCATTAAAAAGTGGGCAAAGGACATGCACAGACACTTCTCAAAATAAGACATTTATACAGCCAACAAACATACGAAAAAAAGCCCAACATCACTGATAATTAGGGAAATGCAAATCAAAACCACAATGAGATACTATCTCATGCCAATCAGAATGGCAATTATTAAAAAGTCAAGAAACAACAAATGCTGGTGAGGCCGTGGAGAAATAGGAACACTTTTACACTGTTGGTGGGAATGTAAATTAGTTCAACCATTGTAGAAAACAGTGTGGTCTTCTTCGAAGACCTGGAACCAGAAATGCCATTTGACCCAGAAATCCCATTACTGGGTATATATCCAAAGGAATATAAATCATTCTATTAAAAAGATACATGCAAATGTATGTTCATTGCAACACTATTTGCAATAGAAAAAATTGAATCAACTCAAATGCCTATCAATGATAGACTGGATAAAGAAAATGTACATATACACCATGGAATACTATGCAGCCATGAAAAAGAAAAAGATCATGTCCTTTGCAGGGACATGGATGGAGCTGGAAGCCATTATCCTCCGCAAACTAACACAGGAACAGAAAACCAAACACCACATTTTCTAACTTGTAAGTGGGAGCTCAACAATTAGAACACATGGACACAAGGAGGGGAACAACACACACCAGGGCCTGTCAGGCATGGGGGCCAGCGGGAGGGAGAGCATCAGGATAATTAACTAAGTATACAGGGCTTAATATTTAGGTGATGGGTTGATAGGTGCAGCAAACCACCATGGCACAGGTTTACCTATGTAACAAACTTGCACATCCTGCACATGTATCCCAGAACTTTAAATGAAAGAAGGCAGGCAGGCCGGCAGGCAGGCAGGCCGGCCAAGCCACATGTTGTGAAGAATAGTGAATACCCCTAGTTGGTTATTTCACCATCCAGCATCTATTCATGTTCCTCTGGGTAACAGTGCCCTGATGCTACCTCTCCCTCCCTCTCAGCACATAGGCTCCAGGTGAGCCTCCACATTTAGCTTAGGGTTGACAATCAACATGTCACATTACCCTGGGATGTACTGATTGGTTCAGTGATGGGCACATGATTCAATTAGAGACAAAGAAACATTTCTAGGAACACTGAGACAAAGGTTCTTGCCTTTTTGCATGGGATTTGAAAACCAGACCACAGAAACCAGAAAAATCTTGGAAAGATTTCTAGGATTATAAATTTAAAAACAAAAAAAGTAACATTCCTGCTGGTCATGAGGAGAGAGCCATCCTGGGGTCAAAGTCAACCAAGACAATGTGAACATGAGAGATAGAAAGAAAGCCCCCAGTTCCAGCGGTCATGGATTCAGCCTCCAGATGCAGCTGGCCTGTGTATCTGTTGGTCAGTGTTACTTTGAAACACAGCTTACAGAAAATAAAATAGAACCACAGGAATTTTTCTCTATATTATATAATCTTGTATTTTCTCTACTGTCACCAGAACCTATTACTATATCTCTTCCCTTTTTCTTCACTCATCTGTGAATCACAATCATCTTTATTTTCTGTGAGTCTATTCATTCTACCCCTTTTCAAATGTACTTATGATGCAGAATTGTCTTGTTTGCGGGCCTGTCTCCCTTCTGAAATACGAGTTCCCCCAGGAAAGGGATTATGCCTCATTAATTTCATATCCACCAGCCTACATAGCTTAATTTACAGAACATAGTAAGTGCTCACACTAATTTTGGGGACAGTGTGCAGTGTTGTGGAGAGAAATTTGAAGCAAGCACACCTAGGTTCAAACTAGCTACTTGTCTAAATTACAAAACATCTTAACACTGCAGGGTCCTCATGTAAAAAATGGGCATAATAATGTATCTTCCATCATTGCTGTGAAAATTAAATAATGTTTGAAATATCTCTATATGGTGCCTAGCTCACAGAAAGTCCCCAATAATTATTAGTTTTTGCAACCCCATTCCCAAAAAAAATTGTATAAGTTGATAATTCAAGGAAGAGATAATGAGAATATGATAAAAGACTGTTATAAGCAAAAAGACCAAATTTAGGAGATAATGTGAATGTAAAAACAACAATTTTGGGCAAAGGACTAAATAGAATGAAAAACACAGATAATTAAATGTAATCTAGAAAAGATTTGAGGACTCAGAGATGCCAGTGACAATTTCATCATCATGTGGAAAATAAGCACAGACCATGTTATCAGGTTGTTAAAAAATTCTTCTCTAAGGTTGTAATGATATAACTAGCAGTAGTAATGGTAAACCGTAATTTAACTGCTGTGAACTTCTTAATTAGTCAGAGGCTAATTCTCTGTTAGGGCCTCCATCAGCCATTCCAGTAATTAATTGCCCAAATTAGTTGTAATCATTGAGCTCATTGATAAACAATTTCATGATAACACGGAGCACAGGGCAACAAGAACGAAAATGAAACTGCTAAATATCCAAACTAAGTGTATTAGTCCATTTTCACACTGCTATAAATAAATAACTGAGACTGGGTAATTTATAAAGGAAAGAGGTTTGGCCAGGTGTGGTAGCTCACGTTTGTAATCCCAGAACTTTGGGAGGCCAAGGCAGGCGGATCACTTGAGGTCAGGAGTTCAAGACAAGCCTGACCGACATGGTGAAACCTCATCTCTGCTAAAAATTCAAAAATTAGCTGGGCATGGTGGTGCACACCTGTAGTCCCCAGGAGGCTGAGGAAGGAGATTCATTCAAATTCGGGAGGCAGAGGTTGCAGGGGACTGAGATCACACCACTGCACTCCAGCCTGGGCTACAGAGCAAGACTCAGTCTCCAAAAATAAATAAATAAATAAGGAAAGAGGTTTGTTTAATTGACTCACAGTTCCACATGGCCAGGGAGGTCTCAGGAACTTAAAATCATGATGGAAGGTGAAGGGGAAGCAAGGACCTTCTCCACCTTATGGCAGGAGAGAGAAGTGCAAGCAGAGAAGTGCCGGATGCTTATAAAACCATCAGATCTAGTGAGAACTCACTCATTATCACCACAACAGCATGGGGGGAACCACCTCCATCATCCAATCACCTCCCTCCCTTGACATGTGGGAATTACAAGATGAGATTCAGGTGGGGACACAGAGTGACACCATAGCACTAAGATCGAGCTACCCAGTAGAAATTACCTTAGTACTGCTTAGTTGATACTATTCTCTCACTAACTACTTGAGGTCTCAAGTCTTCCTGTGAAATTTCCAATGAACCCTTATAATGAGGTTTGCTGACTGGAAACATCAAAAATAAGTCTAAATATCAAAGTGAAGTGTAGGGTGAAACATCTGTTCAGTGCATAGACAATGCGGATCAATGTGTGAGCTATCTTAGCCCATTAATTTCTTTTTTATTATTAGAAAAAAGTTAAATTTAACTATGACAATGCATTTCCACTGAGGATGCGAGCAGTGCCAATAAGGGCCAATGAGATCATTTATAGATTAGCTATAGTATTAACCACATCTCTATTCAATCAACATAAATACATATACACGATTTAGACAGAGTGTAGCATCTTGGCTATGGAACTCTTGACGAATGGGTATTTATGGATGGCTAACATTTCTTGAAAATTAACTTCATACTTGTACACAGCCAAACTCTTTTATCTTAATTTTATTAGAATCATTTCCAAAATAAATCACTTACTTGCCTGACTCTTTCAATGAAGAATATTAATAACTCCAGTTTATCATTATAATGATTATTAAAGCCTTCATTTTCATAATCATGAGATTTAATAGTAAGTCAGTGACCACTGAAACCAATCACCTTCTAAATGCTTAAGTCACCTGATTGACAACCTGCCAAGATGCCATCTCCCTGAACCTATACCCATTTACTTAGGACAGCTCACTTATTTCTTTGGCTGCCTATTAATTTTTTCAGTTTTGTGAATTTCTTGTGTATATTAAATCAAAATCAGTACCTTTATACTGGTTACCTTTTGGTTATAGTGCTAACGTTCGGGGCCATTCAAATTTAAACCCTTTTCCAATTAGAGTTCTTCAAATATCTGAAAATAATTATCATGGTACACAAAGTCTTCTCTTTTTCTTCATTTCTCATTCACTTCATGAATCATTATTGTCTACTTTGTGCTGGACCCTACTCTAGATGTTGGCAATATATGTAGTATTAAATAAGACCAATAAGTTTCTGCCCTCATCAAACTTACTGGTGTAGAAGATAATAGACAAGAAAATAAATAAGCAAACAAGATCATTACAGATCACAGGAAGTATCAAGAAGACACTAACTAAATAGGCTTCTGCTCTGGAAAGTTACTGGGAGACACTGAGTGCATAGGGAAGCCTCCCTATCCGAGCAGAGACCTGAAAGTTAAAGCTCCACCCAGAAGAAAAGCCAAGAGAAAAGCCCTTTAGACAGAAAAAACAGTAAATTAATTCACTGTCAGAGAAGGAAACTCTCAAAATCATCAAGGAATATGAAGGAGGCAGCTGTGGCTGGAGAAGTAAGGGTGGGAGGGGTAAAGGGCCTGAGATAAGGGGGAGAGGGAGGCAGTACCTGATCATGTAGGGACTTGGTAGAAGCCTTCCATTCCCTTCTTTCATGCACGTCCGTGTGATGAGACCACCAAACAGGCTTTGTGTGAGCAACAAGGCTGTTTATTTCACCTGGGTGCAGGCGGGCTGAGTCCGAAAAGAGAGTCAGCGAAGTGAGATAGGGGTGGGGAAGTTTTATAGGATTTGGATAGGTAAAGGAAAATTACAGTCAAAGGGGGGTTGTTCTCTGGCGGGCAGGTGTGGGGGTCACAAGGTGCTCAGTAGGGGAGCTTTTGAGCCAGGATGAGCCAGGAGAAGGAATTTCACAAGATAATGTCATCAGTTAAGGCAGGAACAGGCCATTTTCACTTCTTTTGTGGTGGAATGTCATCAATTAAGGCAGGAACTGGCCATCTGGATGTGTACCTGCAGGTCACAGGGGATATGATGGCTTAGCTTGGGCTCAGAGGTCTGACACCTTCCAAATGCAATGGCAAGTGACAAACATGAGAGCAATAAATCTGAGGTACATTTCTGAAAATCACTCTGGCTTCCTGAACCTTACAAATTCCTGTAACCATTTCTCACAGGAATGATTGCTTCTCTAATCCTGCTCTAGGTATTCTACATTCTCCTCCAGAAGGGAGTCTGTAAATGAAGGCAGAGCTTTCCATGTGATCTGATCATTCAAAGTTAGGTGAAAATAATTACCTCAACTCCTTTAATGTTCTCCTCCTTTACTTAATACAACTCAAGATTAAGATTTCCTTCGGGGTATTCCAGGGATAGAAACCAAATAAGCTTATCAGAATCTAAAGTAAATAAACCGTGTTTGAGGGCGTAAAGGCAGCAATTCTCAGTCTTGCCTGCCCATTGGAAATATCTGGGGACCTTCTAAAAACCCCTAGTGTGCAGACAACATCCCAGACCAATTAAATCAGAATCTCTGAGGGTGTTCTTTTTCAGATCCCAAGATGATGTTATTATGCACTCAAAGGACAAACACCACGAGAGAGTGGCTAGCACTGTGCTCCCCAAACTTTAATATATAGACAAATCATCCGAGGATCTTGTTAAAAACATATCCTGATTCAGTAGGTCTGGGGTAGGCCCTAAGAATCTGAATTCTTAAATAGCTTCCAGGTGATACCCTTGCTACTCGTTCAAGAACTAAACTTTGAGTAGCAAAGGGCTTAGCCCAGAGGTTCTCACAACATGCACCAGAATCACCTGGTGGCAGGGAGTGGGGGAGAGGCAGTTGTTAAAACACAGGTTGCTGGGCCCCATCCTCAGAGATTCTGATCCAGTAGATCTGAGATGAGGCCTGAGAATTTTCACCTCTAACAAATTCTTAGGTGATGCTGATGCTGTTGGACCAGGGACCACACTGAAATCCACTGGACTAGTTGATTAGCAAAAACCACGTGAACTGTAGGCTTTCAAGTTTGGAGCACAGACTTTATAATTTTAACTTCCATTACCCAGGATGCTTTTCACCTATTTTCATTCTTCCCTGAATTCCATTTGGGCACACTGTTATTGTACATTCTCCTGAGGAAAATGCTAGCTAAAAGGAGTTTTATTTGGGGAAGGAGAAATGTGACAATAATAGGCCAGCAAATGTGCTTTGGATGAGGAAAGGGAAATGTATCTGAAACACTGAAGCTTCCCCTGATATGTCTTATCACTAAAAGCAGCTTAGGCTAAATTTTGAATTGTCTCTTTCTCATAAATTTTAGCTATAGTGTGCAAACAGTTTTCCCATTTAACAAAAACTTTAATGTTCTGCATTATGTTTTCATTGTGTGTCTGCCTCTCTGATTTCTTGTTTGCTTTGTTCCAGTGCATCTTTGTGTCTCTTTCTTGTGAACATGCTGCATAATGCAAACTAATAAAAATATATGCCTCCAAAGTGTGGAGAGTTGAGTGCCACAAATAGAAAATAAAGTGAATTGTTCTTCCAACATAAGTGTTTCTCAGGAAGCATTTTTTTTTCTGAAGAATATTTTTCCCTCAGGCTGATTTGCATACCAGGAAAGTGACATATATACTTCATCTGTTATATATATTTCCAAGGTGACATCACTTATTGTTTTCTTTGTATTATGGTAGGACAATTATTTAAATTGTTCTATTAATAAAATGTGTTTTAAGTAATGAACCAAGGCATCTCTATTTTCCCTATATAAATGTTTATTTACTCAATAAATAAGTTTTTGTTCATGTCTAGGACTTCAAAATAATATGTGATAAAATATCTATAAAGTAGATATTTTTGAAACTACCACACTTAGCAATTTTCTGTGCATCAGTTAAGAATTCATATGGTTATGATATAATCAAAACCTTTTTTAAAAACCCTAAAACAATTATGATACAATTCACCTCAAAATAGCATAGAATCTTATAGCTCTAAATTGTGGTATGACAATGGTAGCAGCAAACTTGTCAAATCA